>NC_051154.1:59620935-59725215 GCF_013339745.2 Dermacentor silvarum | reverse complement strand
TTGATAATAACGTGAATGCCAAAAGAAATCTTGAACAAGAGATGGGCATGGCGGTTGTATTTTAAGTGTTCATCTAAGATTATGCCGAGAAATTTGGTTGACCCAGATCTTGTAATTATGTGATTGTTAAGTGATACAATAAGGCTATGAATAATGTTTGAGGGGAATGAAATACCATAAGTTGTCTTCGAGGATTGATGAATGTGTTTTCAGGCACCCATGCATGCACATTAACGAGATCATGTTTAGTTTGTTTAGTAGTGTGACGGAATTTTTGTCGGATACGAAAATGATTGTGTCTCAGCATAGAGAAGGCAGTGAGCATGCGTTAATATTTGAGGCAATCATTAATGACAATAAAAATAACAATGGCCCAAGTATTGATCCCTGAGGGACAACTCTGTTATAAATTTAGGTGAAGAGAAGGAACTATTCACTTGGACTATTTGTGGTCGGTCTGTTAGGTAGTCACGAATTAACTGCAAAGGCGGGCCAGAAATGCCATAAGATTCTGGTTTCTGTAGGAGGATGAGGTGGTTAATTGTATCGAACGCTTTAGTGAAATCAATAAAGAGAGCAATAAAGTTGGCTCATCAGCCGCAGGGATGGCCTAGCGTTAGAGCATCCGCCTCGTATGCGGGAGGTACCGAGTTCAAATCCCGGTGCCGCCGGAACCCACCGGTTTTTTCTCATGGGTAGAGATGTCCCCTGCCTGGTGCTCGGCTGTCGTGGGGGACCACATCTCGAAGAGGGCCCGATAGAGATTTCAGCTGGTGTCTCTGGGCGCCTCTTGTCCAACCACAGACGGCATTGTAGACGAGCATCCGCCGCGGCTGTGGGAGGCAAGTGCTGCCGCCGGGTACCTACCGGTAAAATAGGTACAAGCGCGCTCCCGGCCTGGTGCTCGGCCATTATGGGACCTGAACGCTTGGAAAGGGGTGTTTGACCTCAACCCGAAGGTGCCCCACCTCAATAGGGCTTGGGGTGCCCCTGGGAAATGACCGCCATGGAGCGGCCCAGACACCACTTTATTTCCGTGCTCACGTTGGTTTCGACGGGAATTCAGGCGCAGGCTCCTTTCTCAAGTGTATCACCCCTGAAGAAGCCGAACGCCAGGCCGGGGTACGCTTGTACCCTTTTGAACCAGTGGGTGCCCGGCGGCGGTGAGAATCGAACCCACAGCCTCCCGCAGCCGAGGCGGGCGTTCTATAGTGCAACTATAGTGCCGGTAACCTCGTATGCGCTGTGCTTTCGACGTTTAGTTCGCGTTCAAGTTCGCACGAGACGGCACAAAAGGTCCATTCGCATCGCTGCTGCTGCCGCGTGTATACGTGCTTCTTAATTTATTTAGTACACGAATGTTTACAAGTTATGTGGCCGATAAATTACTATCCTTAGTTCGTACAGCTGTCTACTAATTTGCTATCGCAATCGATGCCTCACCGGGCTAAACTGCGCCAGTTTTTATAGCGCCGCTGCTCACCTCACAAAATTATCCAAGATTGCCGCCAATACAAGAAACGGTTGCGCCTTTCATGTTCCCAGGGCTACACCTGAGTGGCGGTCAGAAGCAGCGCGTGTCTCTGGCCCGGGCTGCCTACCACCAGTGCAGCATCTACGTCCTCGACGACCCGCTCAGCGCGCTCGACCCCAAGTAGGATCCAAGGTCTTCAGGAAGCTTCTCGCAAGAACGGGATGCTCAGGGACAAGGTATACTACGGCCATGAGCAGATATTTCCTCGTCAGTTACGTTTTTGTACCACAGACTTGCATGCATGCTTGTCGGTCGCAACCACCTCACCCTCCCCAACCTCCGTTAAGGAGTGTAGGGGAGGGGGAGGGTGTTCAAGCGAAGATAGCGTGTTAAAGTATTTCCTTATTTGATGGCGCGAAAAAGGATACGGCGCGTAGCGATAGTGAAATGCAAATTGCAGTTCTTCCTTAATACCAAGCAGTGGTGCAATAGCTGGCGCCATATTGTGCGCACTAGTAAGTTTGTTATTATTCAAAATACCTTACAGGCCCATTGAAGGTCATTGAGTAAGGGGGGCAACAGTAATTGCAAGAAAAAATACTAAAACAAATATTACAAAAAGGAACAAAACAATATTACAAGAAGCAAAGTACAACAGCTTTATACAATATTAACACGTAACGAATTCACGTTATCACGGGATGTTCACGATTAGATAGGATGCAATGTGATCGGGAAGACAGCTCCAATGTGCAATAGCTCTAGTAGTGATGATGAGTTAATGCCTGCGTTTGACCATGAATGTGCATGAAACTAAATGCATTGAGAATGGGTCGAGATGTGCGTACAGGAGCATGAAGCGGCAGTGAAATTTATTACTCAAAATGTGCCTGTGAAAGAGACAAAAGAACAATGACTCGGCGATCTTCCAATGACTGAAATGCAAGGTATTGTTTTATTCGGGTAATGCT
The DNA here is from genome assembly GCF_013339745.2 of Dermacentor silvarum. Lineage (NCBI taxonomy): Eukaryota > Metazoa > Arthropoda > Arachnida > Ixodida > Ixodidae > Dermacentor > Dermacentor silvarum. The sequence continues at coordinate 59,722,770 of NC_051154.1, read as the reverse complement.
TGAATGATAGTCGTAGTTGCCAGATATGAATTCTGGCTGCCCTATGTTAAACAGCTTCCAACATACGGATTTGATAATCTTGATATGGTGACCATGTGTATGAAGCATATTCTAGTTGTGGGCGAACATAAGTAAGATATGCTATTTTCGTACATCAGAAGGCGCGTTGCGCAAGTTTCTGCGCAGGTAGCCGAGAGATTGAGAAGCTTTCGATGAGACCGCTGCTATATGCGTTGTCCAGGATAAATCCGATGAAAGGTGAGAGAGAGAAAATAAATTTTATGCAAAAGAGCACGCGAGCCTTGGTAGCTCCTCCGCTCTGCAGTGGGTGGTCCCCTCAGTGCATGAGTCCAGCGGCCTTAGCTGCCCTTCTCGCTCGGTTGACCAGGTTGAGCTGGTCCGTCGAGTCGGAGATGGACAGCGCTGCCTCCCATTGCCGTGTGGTGGGGTGTGTTTTGGGTGTGAGCTGTGCGCAAGCCCATACCATGTGGTAAAGCGTTGCACATTGATCGCAGTGCGGGCATTTATAGAATACAGCGCAGGGTGTATGGCGTGGTAAAGGCTGAAATGTGGATATGTGTTTGTTTGCAGTTTTCGCCATATTATGGCTTCCTCTCACGTCAGAGCATTGTGAGGCGGTGGTAGAGTGCTTCTTCAAAGGCCATAGTGTTGTAGGATGTGCGTGTAGGTTACTGGTGTGGGCTCGGGATGCAACTGCTCGGCGAGGCCCTCTCGCGGCTTCCCGTGTGCATGCACTCGAGCGTAGGCGTGTGCCTGCTGATTGCCGCGTAGGACTCGTGCCCTGGATTCCACACTATTGGTATGTATGAATGGTTCGCTCCATTCAGAATGCGATGTGCGGCCATGGAAATTTTGGCCCTTGAAAATTTCTGCATGCCGTCTGAGAGTCCGTCAGAACTATGAAGCACTCCCAGTGCGGTCTCGTCGTGATGGCTAACGCTATCGCTAGTTCCTCTGCCTCCGCAGCACTCACTTTGGAAACCTGTCAACGGCGAAATATTTGTACGATGGTGTAGTATTAATTACGGTATTAATAATTGAATTGTAAAATACTGCGTTATGCGCTTTCTACTAAACAAAATTAACTTGCATTTTGAGGCGTTAAGTGACATCTTCCAAGTTACGCACCATCTATAGGTTAGGGTCAACGTCGTGTTGGAGTTTAGAATGATCGTCGGAACATTTATTATTGCGGTAGATGACGCACTCGTCATCAAACAGCCTAACTGAGGATGAAAGGTTAGCGGGCAAGTCGTTGATGTATATTAAAAAAAAAGTTGTGGACCTAGCACACTGCCCTGGGGACACCGGACGTCACGTCGCAAAGGTTAGACGAAACGTTCTTGACCACAGTAAATCGTTGACGCGAAGACAAGAAGTACACGAAGCCAAGACAGTGTTGATGAATCTATACAAAGGGCAGACAACTTGGAAATCAAACGGCAATGAGGTACAGTATGGAACGCCTTAGTGGAATTGAGGAAGAGGCAATCGGTTTGTTCGTTTGCGTTCAATTGAATTGATGGTCAGTCGTGAATTCGAATAACTGAGTGTCACATGAGTGGCCTTTTCTGAAGCCATGCTGATTAGAGAAAATAAAGTTATTTTGATTCAAGGTGACCGTAGATATGAGAAGTTATAATATGTTCAAGTAATTTGCAGCATATGCATGTTGAAATTGGTCGATAATTACGGGGCGAGTGCCTGCCACCAGATTTAAATATGGGAACTACCTTACCAATTTTCCAATCCTTAGGCAGCTCACCTGATGGTAAAGACTGGTTAAATAGAATACACAGAAAGCGGCTGAAAATATCTGTAGTATTCTTCGGTATTTCAGGGTTGATGTAATCAATGCCACATGAAGTAGAAACTTTATTATTCGTGATGAGGTTCGCGATACCTTCGACAGTGACGATGATTTCAGCCATGAAAGGTAAGGGTTTATCTGGAACAAATGGCACATTGGAATAATCTTCCTGTGTAAAAACAGACGCAAAATATGCATTAAAAGCTACAGCAGAATATTCATCAGAAAGCGGAGTTTCTTTTGCATCGTGTATTGTAATTTGTGGGGATCGAGGTTCCTTCCCACGCCTCGTCCCCCAGCTCGCGAGTGGCGCTTAGCTTGATCTCCGGGAACCGCCGCCGTAACGGCCACATGGCGGACACGGCTAGCGCACCGAAGCTACTTTCCCGCGCAAACCATGCTCCCCCCCCCCGGGATTGGACTTGCCCCGCGAGAACACGTCACCGGGACGCGCCCTGATCGGCCTCCCGAGTGGCGGCCCCCGGGCACCCTCTCCACCCGAGCCCTCGTCCGCTGAGCGCTTCCTCGCCGCAGCAGATGCTCACAGGCCCGCAACGAGGCGGTTACATGAGACCTTTGTTCCCGCGACTCCTCGTTCTCGCGCTTGGTGGACCGCTACCTGGTTAGCCCTAGCGTAGCGGGTGCGCGTACTTGATCGGTCTTGCGGCGAGCCTTGGCCCGTAAGCGCCGTGACTGTAGCACTGTGCTGTATCTTGGGTGAATAAGCCCGTGTTTGTGGCGATCTGACTCCGGAGCCTTCCCTGCGCCGTGGCGGACAGTCGGCGAACTCTGCCATAGCGACTTTGTGCGTTACGGAGTGGAGGAGCGTCGTGCCCTTTCCTGACCGTCGCTCGTAGGCTAAGCCTTGTGCAAACCCATCTCCACAAATTCAAATTGTGTAAGTTATTTAAATACTCGGGTTTTACGTGCCAAATCACGGTCTCAATTTAAAACACGCTGTACTGGGTCACTCCGGATTAACTTTGACCACCTGGAGCTCTTTAACGTGCGCCTAAATCAAAGTGCACGAATGGTTTTGCATTTGACCCCTCCAAAATGCCGCGACCGCGACCGCGATCGAACGTGCGACCTCGAGCACAGGAGTACACATGCACACCGGCAAAAATTGCTCCACCCGAGCGTCTCATTCTACTTTGTGTGCGGTAAATATGCCACAGAGTTGCATGTGGCGTAAGTCACAAGCCATTTTTTAGGCTGGTATCAGTTAGAGTAAATATTCGTGGATGCGTACGAGACATCTGCTTTCGAGAGGAAAGCTATCTTCAATTTGCGTTTTAGTCATCTTCGTTCGCAGAAGTGCCGCTCCCGCACTGGTGCATTACTGGAGAGACACGGCTTCTTCATTCTCCTTTCTATCTTCTCTTACGCTTCTTACCGCTGGCGTCGTTAACGTTTCTTCGCCTCTTGGCCGGTTTATAGGTCAGTTGCAGAGTGTGGCTTCGGCTACTTAGATGCATGGCGTCGCCCACTCAGAGCTGTCAAGGTGAATTATTCTTTTCTGTTCTAGCATCGGTTGGGTATCGGTTGTAGTACATATTGTCACGTAGTAGTGACGCTGAAGTAAACAGTCGTAAAACTGTGTATGACGAAACTGATTCTTTATTGGGCGAACCTGTGCCCACAAAAGCAAGCTACACTCAAAGCACAACGATAGCGGCGAACGCAGTCGGCGATCGTCGAAAATCTGATCAGCGGCGAAACGCGTCGGCTTTTATACGTGAGTCATCGAATGTTCCAGATTAATCCCTGGTACCCGCAGTGTCTTCCAGAAAGTTCTAGACAATTCGCGTCGGTCATATAATCAGATAACATAAGCGTCAGTGAAAACAGGCAATGGAAAGAACCATCGATAACGTTCGAGAAGCTTCCCAGGCAGGCGCGTCCTGCGCCGAGCGATAACGTTTAACATTTGTTAGCCGGTGGAAAGCGGCCACCGGTGAAAGATAAGCATGTATACGTGTCAATATTCTCATATACCTGCGCATAAATCTCTGGTCGAGAAAAACAGAACACCAAGCATTGTAGAGGTGACACTCCGGGTAGTGAAATGAAGAGACACGGAAAGATAAACATGTATACGTGTCAATACCCTCCCCTTAAAAAGCATCGTCCCGATGCTACAGACAAATGTGAAAGCGAAAACAAAACCACGCGTAATAAAGAAGAAAAAAATAACAAAGTAACAAGGTACCTAAGTTCGTCAGCGGGTGTAGAAAGGCTTAAGACGCACCACGTGGATGACTTCAGGTCGTGCGCGGCACCGCTGTGATTGCGAAATGCCGTCTGGCACGAGCTTATAGTCCAGTGCGCCAATACGTCAGATGATCTTATATGGTCCGAAATAGCGACGTAACTGTTTCTCGCTAAGTCCTCGTCGGCGTATCGGAGTCCAGACCTAAACACGGTCGCCGGGCTGGTACTCGACGTAGCGTCGTCGAAGATTGTAGTGTCGGCTGTCGGTCCTCTGCTGGTTCTTGATGCGCAGGCGGGCGAGCTGTCGACCTTCTTCGGCAAGCTGCAAATAGGAGGCAACGTCGAGATTTTCTTCGTCGGTGACGTCCGGTAGCATGGCGTCAAGCGTCGTTGCCGGTTTCCTTCCGTAGACCAGGTGGAACGGCGCCATGTGCGTCGTTTCTTCCACGGCCGTGTTGTATGCGAAGGTCACGTACGGAAGGATGGCATCCCACGTCTTGTGTTCGACGTCGAGGTAGACTGCCAGCATGTCGGCGATGGTCTTATTTAGGCGCTCGGTGAGGCCATTCGTCTGCCGGTGGTAGGCGGTGGTCCGGCGATGGCTTTTCTGGCTGTATCGCAGGATGGCTTGAGTTAGTTCTGCCGTAAAGGCTGTGCCTCTGTCGGTGATGAGGACTTCTGGGGCACCGTGACCTAGGAGGATGTTCTCAACGAAGAATCGGGCTACCTCAGCAGCACCGCCTTTGGGCAAGCCTTTTGTTTCGGCGTAGTGGGTGAGGTAGTCCGTAGCTACGACGATCCATTTATTCCAGGACGTCGACGTTGGAAAAGGCCCCAGTAAGTCCATCCCGATCTGCTGGAACGGTCGGCGAGGTGGCTCGATCGGCTGTAGAAGTCCGGCTGGTCATGTCGGCGGTGTTTTGCGTCGCTGACAGTCTCGACATGCCCTTACGTAATGGGAGACGTCAGCAGAGAGGCGAGGCCAGTATTTTTCTTGTATCTTCGCGAGCGTGCGGGAAAAACCGAAGTGTCCTGCCGTTGGGTCGTCATGGAGAGCTTGCAGAACCTCTGGACGCAATGATGAGGGTACCACGACGAGGTAGTTGGCTCGGAGAGGCGAAAAGTTCTTCTTTAGGAGAATGTCGTTTTGCAAGAAAAACGACGCCAATCCTCGCATGAACACCTTGGGGACAATGACGGTCTTGCCTTCCAGGTAGTCTACAAGGCTCCTTAGTTCCGAGTCGGCTCGCTGTTGTTCGGCGAATTCATCGGCACTTCTGGGTCCCCAGAAAGTGTCGTCATCCTGGTCGTCCTGTGGTGGCAGTTCGACGGGGGCGCGAGACAAGCAGTCGGCGTCAGAGTGCTTTCGCCCGGACTTGTAAACGACGGTAATATCCAATGCTTGAAGTCTCAGACTCCATCGTGCGAGACGACCTGTAGGATCCTTCAAGTTAGCTAGCCAACACAAGGCGTGGTGGTCGCTCACAACTTTGCAGGGCCTGCCATAGAGGTAGGGGCGAAACTTTGATGTAGCCCAGATGATGGCGAGGCACTCCTTTTCGGTTGTGGAATAATTTGTTTGCGCCTTCGACAGCGACTGGCTAGCGTAACTTACAACCCTTTCTAGTCCGTCAGTCCTCTGCACAAGCACGGCGCCGAGTCTTGCACTGCTTGCGTCGATGTGCACTTGGGTATCAGCGTTTTCGTCGAAATGTGCAAGTATTGGCGGTGATTGCAGGCGTCGCTTAAGTTCTTCAAAAGCTTCGACTTGCAGCGTCTCCCACTTGAACTCGACGTCGGCCTTCGTGAGGTACGTCAGTGGCTCGGCGATCCGTGAAAAGTCCTTGACGAAGCGCCTGTAATAGGCGCATAGTCCAAGAAATCGACGGACTGCCTTCTCAGCGGGCGGAGGAAAGTCAGCGATCGCCGCAGTTTTCTGTGGATCAGGGCACACTCCAGACCTATTGATGACATGGCCGAAAAATAAGAGCTCCTCGTAAGCGAAGCGGCACTTTTCTGGCTTTAACGTAAGTCCGGGGGTCTTGATTGCTTGAAGAACTGTTTCAAGGCGCTGGAGGTGTTCCTCGAAGCTTGAGGCAAACACAACGACGTCGTCCAAATAGATGAGGCAAGTCTGCCACTTCAAGCCTGCCAGTACTATATCCACGACACGTTGGAAAGTCGCAGGTGCCGAGCAAAGACCAAACGGCATGACCTTGAACTCGAACAGTCCGTCTGGTGTTATAAAGGCAATCTTCTCCCGGTCCCTCTCGTCGACTTCGATTTGCCAGTAGCCGGTTTTGAGGTCCATCGACGAAAAATACTTTGCGTTGTAGAGTCGATCCAAGGCGTCGTCAATCCGTGGGAGAGGGTATACGTCCTTCTTCGTGATTTTGTTGAGGCGACGATAATCGACACAGAAACGTAGGGTTCCATCCTTCTTCACTAGCACCACGGGGGACGCCCACGGACTCTTGGAGGGCTGGATGATGTCGTCGCGTAGCATTTCGTCGACTTGTTGCCTTATGACCTCGCGTTCGCGCGCCGAAACTCGGTACGGACTCTGATGGAGTGGGCGGACGTATTCGTCGGTTATGATGCGGTGCTTGGCGACAAGGGTTTGTCGAATTTTCGAGGACGAAGAGAAGCAGTCCTTGTATTCAAGGAGCAGAGCTTTTAGCTGTTCTTTCTGATGCCTGGGAAAGTTCTGATTGACGTCGAAAGTTGGTTCAGGTACTACAGTCGTCGTTACAGGTGCACTAGAATCCGTGAAGGCGAAAGCACTGCTGGCTTGTACTATTTCGTCGATGTAGTCGACCGTGGTTCCTTTGTTAATGTGCTTGTAATAGTGGCTGAAGTTCATGAGCATCACTCTTGCTTTCCCTTCACGTAGCTCAGCTATGCCTCTAGCGACGCAAATTTCACGGTCGAGCGGTAAGTGATGATCGCCCTCGATGACGCCCTCCATGTCTGCAGGCACTTCGGTACCGACGGAAATAATTACGCTGGAGCGAGGCGGAACGGTGACTTGTTCTTCTAGCACATCCAAGGCATGGTAACTGATGTTTGTATCCGGTGGTATCGCGTTCTACGTTGAAAGCGTTATCGACTTGAACCTTAAGTCGATGACTGCACCGTGTTGGTTTAGAAAGTCCATGCCTAGGACGACATCCCTGGAGCAGTGCTGCAGGATTACGAAGCTCGCCGGGTAAGTGCGGTTGTTTACCGTGACTCGCGCTGTGCAGATTCCAGCCGGCGTTATTAGGTGGCCTCCCGCTGTACGGATATCGGGTCCTTGCCAGGCCGTCTTCACCTTCTTTAACTTGGCGGCGAACGCGCCACTAAAGACGCAATAGTCGGCGCCAGTGTCGACGAGAGCGGTGACGTTATGACCATCGATGACCACGTCTAGATCGGTAGACCGGCGTCTGGCGTTGCGGTTAATTCGTGGCGTCGGATCACAGCTGTGTCGGATTGCTCTGCTGCTGCTACGTCGCGTCGGAAGGTCTTCTTTCGGCGGCGAAGTGCTGTCAAGGCTGTTGCTAGGCGGCGTTCTGATATCTCGTCGTGATGATTCGCGAATAATCGTCGGCGGCGGAGGATCTTCGGCATTGCATCGTACAGCAACCGCACCTCCATCGGTTGCTGCCTTTAGTTTCCCGAGTAAGGGCTGGAAGATCGGCCCCGGGTGGGACCGGTGTACTGACGGCGATGCGGCGAAATGTAGCGGCCTGGTGACGGCGAGCGTGAGGGTCGTCGTGGTTGCCACTGGGCTCCGGCGAGGTAGTCGGCGATGTCGCGCGGTCGTTCACCTCGCACTGGACGCGGCGCGTTGACGGCGAACCCTCGTAGGCCCATCTCGCGGTATGGGCATCGCCGGTAGACATGGCCGGCTCCCCCGCAGTGATAGCAGAGCGGGCGGTGGTCGGGGGCGTGCCAAATGTCCGTCTTTCTCGGGTAGCTGCGCTGGACGACGGACGGGCGTGCTGGCGGCGGCAGCGGTGGACGTCGGAACTGTGGTGTTACGGGGCCCTGGCGCGAGCGCGGAGGGGGCCCTTGACGACGGGCGACCGCGGCCTAGGTCAGCGCTTCCGGCTGGGGTTGCGGCGATTGCGGCTGCACATGGGGAACTCCAAGTGAGCGCTGAACTTCTTCTTTGACGATGTCGGCGATAGATGCCACTTGAGGCTGCGACTTGGGGAAGAACTTCTGCAGTTCCTCGCGAAAGACCGCTCTGATGGTCTCGCGCAGGTCGTCGCTTCCAAATGCTTGAATGTCGATGTTGTTGGCGGCCAGCGTTCGGTGGTTATATTGCCTTGTCCGCATGTCGAGCGTCTTCTCAATGGTTGTGGCCTCGGAAATAAATTCAGCAACAGTCTTCGGCGGGTTGCGTATCAATCCGGCGAAGAGCTCTTGCTTGACATCTCTCATCAAGAAGCGAACTTTTTTTCTTCTGGCATGTTGGTGTCGGCGTGCTTGAACAGGCGAATCCTCTCCTCCGTGAAAATCGTGACGTTCTCGTTGGGCAGTTGCATCCGGGCTTCTAGCAGAACTTCGGCCTTTTCCTTACCCACGACAGTCGTGAAGGTCCTCACGATGTTCCCACGAAATAGGTCCCACGTCACCAGGGTGGTCTCTCTGTTCTCAAACCAGGTTCGAGCAGCGTCATCCAACGAAAAATAGACATGGCGCAGCTTGTCTTCGTCGCTCCATTTGTTGAACGTCGCGGTCCTCTCGTATGTCTCCAGCCAGGTTTCGGGGTCTTCAGCCGGTGATCCACGGAACGTCGGTGGCCCCCGAGGTTGTTGCAGCAGGATGGAGGATGCTGGGGCTGCCATTGCGGTCGTCAACTTGGCCTTGATCGCTGTGGTCTTCTCGGGAAGAAGTCCGTATTCTGGCAAAAGTCCTTGCTGCCTACGGCTAGCTCGCTGGTCCTTGGCGACGTTGGTCTCGTCCTCCAGTTTTGGGCTTGGGTCGCGGCTTTGCGGGGGCGTTCGGTGCATGAACACAAAAGCACCTCCACCAGATGTCACGTAGTAGTGACGCCTACGTCGTAAAAGTAGTGAAAGTAGTGTCGCCTACACAGTCGTAAAACTATGTATGACGAAACTGAATCCCTATTGGGCGAACCTGTGCCCACAAAAGCAAGCTACACTCGAAGCACAACGAAAGCGGCGAACACAGACGGCGATCGTCGAAATCTGATCAGCGGTGAAACGCGCCGGCTTCTATACATGAGTCATCGAATGTTCCAGATTAATCCCTGGTACCCGAAGTGCCTTCCAGAAAGTTCTAGACAATTCGCGTCGGTCATATAATCAGATAACATAAGCGTCGGTGAAAACAGGCAACGGAAAGAAGCATCGATAACGTTCGAGAAGCTTCCCCCCATGCAGGCGCGTCCTGCGCCAAGCGATAACGCTTAACATTTGTTAGCCGGTGGAAAGCGGCCACCGGTGAAAGATAAACATGTATACGTGTCAATATTCTTATATACCTGCGCATAAATCTCTGGTCGAGAAAAAGAGAACTCCAAACATTGTAGAGGTGACACTCCGGGTAGTGAAATGAAGAGACACTGTAATTTCTTCCTCCTCTTTGCTATCCTTCCTTTTGCACTTTACTGCTGCCTTATTTCGCTTCTTTCACCTCGGTATTCATTTGTAGGCAAGCTGCAGAGCGTCGTATCAGCGAATCATGATGCTATTAGGCGTGACCACTCTCTCCAGGCGCACTATTTTCGGATGAGAGTTGTAACCCCCTACAGCCACTCAGTGTGACCATAGTCGAATCCACTGGTGGAAATGCCCATTTATTTCTTTATAAACTACTCACAAAGCACTTAGGGATTCCTGCAATGGACGGCAGGAGTCACATGCGGATGTCAAATTGACTATAGGAGAGTGGCGGTGCGCAAATTGCGTTTTATTTTTACTCGAATTAGGGCTCTGCGGAAAGTTACTGCATTTGTTGACAGTGGTGATAGGTAAATGTTTACCATCTCTTTCTGGGTATCTTCACTCGCAAGTGCACATAGACGTAGTTAGGCATCGTCTGTTCCACATTCGTAGCGTGTTGTTACTAAGGTATTTGGCAAGTGCCAGCGAATGTCTTCGTCCTTTCTTTGTGCTAGTATCTAGCTCGTTGAGAAGTATCGTTGTTGTCTTCGTAGCGCGAGGGACTGACCTGCCGGCGCAATGAAGGCGAACAGACCAGACATCGGGAAAGGTCGAGGGGGGGGGGGGGGCGACTAGCGGCCGCAGAAAGGTGCGAGGCCAGGCCAGTTCAATAAACGAAAAGTGTATGTAGGAAACACTAGCGCCGAAGCCAGCGAGGCAGATATTCGCCGGGTTTTCGAAAAGTACGTGGTCGAGAACGTCAACATGAGATTCCATGGAGAAAAAAAAAGGAGTCCGGCGGTCCCGTGCCGCCAACTTTCCAATAGGTGGTTGTCGTCTTTCCAGCCGTCTGGAACTCCCGCAGTTACCGAGCACCAGGACGGTAGCACGCTTGTACCCTTGTATCGGTAGGTACTCTGCGGCAGCATTCGTCTGCCTCAGCATGGCAGCGGAGGATAGTCCGACTACATCATCAAAGTTGTGGTGGGAACAAGGGGTGCCCAGAGACCCGCGCAAACCTCTAAAGCTGAGCTAACTCGAATATCGAGTGGATGCGACAACGGCGAGCCGAGGAGCCGGCGCTGCGGGCAGAGTAGGTATGACGCAGAGAACCACGTCACTAACGACGCTGCCAATGGCACGCGCGCTTGGGTGCGCCATAGAGAACGACGTAACTGGCGGCGCAGCCAATGGAGACGTTTAGAGAAACATGGGACGAACGGTTTTTCGTTTCGCCTAGCCATATACAGCTTTCGCTGTAAAAAAAAATGGGCAGAACCCATCTCAGGAGGACTGTCGACGGTATAGCGTGAGAACTGAATCAATATAGTGACACAACGCAGAGCCACCAGCGAACCGAGTTATGTATGAGGCGTGTGCTGCAGCGGGACTTTCACGCTTTCTTGAGATTATCGCTGCCTTCTAGCGTCGCCGCCGTGAAGGCTGGGATGGCATCCGAAATGCAGGGCGCACCGGTGCGAGCTAACGCTGAGAAACCCGTCCTGCGGTTCTCGCGCTTTCTGGACCCGCTACGTCATCTAGTGGCGCTGCCCAGACGTCCGCGCGTGGCCTCCAAGACGAGAACCATGGAGCGCCGGGACCTGCGAACGTTGATGGAACGAAAATTGGCCTAGTTGGTTAACATTAAGGATGGGCTTAAGTAGCGCTAACTTGACGAAACGCAAGAACGAAGAAGGGACACGCACACCAAGCGCTAGCAGCTGTAAACTGGACTTGATTGGAACAAAGCAGGAAGCTTTCGCACGCAAAAAAAGGGAACCTGCCAGAAAGCGAACAGTGATATAACCCGCCGGGGTGGCTCAGTCAGCTAAGGCGTTGCGCTGCTGAGCACGAGGTAGCGGGATCGAATCCCGGCCGCGGCGGCCGCATTTCAATGGAGGCGAAATGCAAAAACGCCCGTGTGCTTGCGTTGTAGTGCACGTTAAAGAACCCCAGGTGGTCAAAATTATTCCGGAGCCCTCCACTATATACGGCGTGCCTCATAATCAGAACTGGTTTTGGCACGTAAAACCCCAAACGAAGACGAACGAACGAACGAACAGTGATATATACATAATCACGGAGTGTGCATGAAATCAATCTGTTCTTTCAACAATGATACATATGTATAGCTTACTCTCGTGTCGCCACTACAACGTATTTAATACGCCTCGGCTATCTCCCTTGTAATCGTGTCACGATACCTGTACAACACGGTGGTTCTTTCAAAGTTTGGGTGGCATCCGCATGGGGTGCAATGCTTAACCAGATATTAACAAGGCGGACATCTTAAAGAATAGTTGTGTTCCCGCCTCGGTGTAAGAAATATACTTCAGGTGTTGACACTCCGCCCAACGGCGCGACCAGATGTTGTTCGGCTCAAAACCGGTGGACGAGCATTCGTTAAAACGCCAACATGCAATGGCCTAGGTTGCCTAGGTTACGGCTCGGCCCCTGAGCCGCAGCTGCATGTGGGGCGCTGCGGCTCAGGGGCCGATGGGGCGTGGCTACAGCGAACACGATCTGTGCACGCTCTCCGCCGCGGGGGGCAGCGAGTGTCAACACCTTTTTTTCTTAAACTGTGGTTCCCGCAATCGCGCGTTCAGACAACAGCCAGTTCGGCCGATAAAACACCTATCACATGTCATCAGTATTCAGTGTACAAAGCCACCATTTGCCCTTTACAAACTTCTTCACGTGTTCTATCTGGCATCCCTTCCTCGATTACTGCGCCTGAGCACGTTTTTTCACAGCTTTATAGATCCCTTATGCTTGGCCAAAAAGACTACTCTGAGGTAATAGCGCTCACCTACATTTGAAAAGCCCATGTGAAAGGCCATCAATATATGGCAACACAGCCGTCTTATTGCAAGTCCTAGTACTTATGTCCCTTTAGCGTCCTTATTAACTTTTCGGAGGTGGGATCTGTGAAGTTGTGAAAAAAACTTAACTTGTGTGCTGTGCAAAAAAATGAAAAATTTCCAGCTCGCCCACCTTTGTCGTCTTGGAAATAATGAATGCTGAATTCAAGGAAGGGAATGGAGGTTATGTCGGCCTATCTGCAGGGTATGTTGTTCCATGCCTAAAATGTCGTTTAAGGTGTTTAAGAAACTGTTCATTGGAAAAGGCTTACAAATTATTTGATGGAAATGCAACAACGATGTAACCTCGCAATATGTATTGACAAAGAGCCGGAGTGTTGAAGTTACTGATATCACCACAAGCACTCTATCGCCCAATGCTAGTTCAACTGGTGTAGGTACTCGTAAGCATTCCCGTAATTTCCTGTCTCGTTTGCGGCAGACCCGGCTTCTTGTGACCAATCAGGGCTACCTACTAAAGCATGCCGATCAGCTGTTCCTGATGTGTGGAAAGACCGGTGTCTCGTACAGCCGCCCTTCAGAGCTGCTCAAGGACACCAGGGCGCCGGCTACACTCATGCTCGGAAACTCTGGTACTTCGGCGATGGAGCACGAGAAAACGTGAGACAGCTCTGCTCCTGTATATGGTCCCACTTTGGCCAAAAACATGGCGCCCATGATGTTTTTTGCTCTGCCATTCTTTACGGCGCGTGTAGTGTGGAAACGCATAACCTCCGAGATTGGCTCGTGTGGCTCGGAGGGAGACATAGCAGGGGCGTGGACATTGACACGATCTACACTGAAAGAAAAAAAGATGTCACAGTTTCGCCCTAAGGGCGAAGCAATGAATGCGATAGCAACACAGCAATGTCATACGAAGTAAGGTGAGCGGCCTTGGTAGCAATATGAATTGTAGTAAACATGAGCTGATTAAGTAAGCAGGTGTGCTGCGGCGTAAGTAGACCGACATGAAGAGAGACTCGATGACCACGAGAAGGCGCGTGTGAAACGGTGGTGTTGATGAGATGCGCTTACCGTGGGCAGCGCGTGCGAAGGGACACACCTGTAGTGCTGCACTGCCGATCTGGGCAGCATTGCATGTGTAGCGTGCGTTGGAAAATGTGGCCCGACTATTACTAACTGAATGAACAAGCGTGGTGTGAGCGCGCACAAACAAACATGAATAGATCACACTGAATGACTGCAGCCAACGACTGTCAAAACGCTGGCAGCGAAGGTACGTGCGGTCTATCGCTTCAACGGAAACTGAGCGGCGAATGCACGGCGCATAAAGGTCAGAGCCGTGTGGAGATAAGAGACGGTGCGGTCGAACGAAGGACGAGCGCGGTTGTTGGCAGCGTAGAAGTGCCCCCCCCCCCCCCGCTCTCTCCGGCGCTGGCTTCCCGCTTCCTTGCTTGCGCGTGGGAGAGATAAGAGACTGTGCGGACGAGCTACGAGCGCGGTTGTTGGCAGAGAAGTGCCCCCCCCCCCCTGCTCCCTCCGGCGCTGGCTTTCCGCTTCCTTGCTTGCGCGTGGGAGATTGACTGCGTTCGCTCTCCGTGATAGCGCGCGTCCCCGCACGCTTCCGCTGGGGCATACGGCGCGCGGCGAAGATTTTATCTATACGGAACCTCACGGCGACGGCGACGCCGACGGCAGAAATCCGGTTGAAGTGTCCATATAATTGCTATCGCAATAAAAATCAATCCCCAACTGGCGGCCTTCAAAAACCCAAATCCACAACAATCTTATTGTGTTCGTTTTTGTACACCATGTAAAATGTTTTGGTGGCTCATAGAGTTGTGACTTATCGTAGGCTACATTTTGCTGCTGCACGGGTAAGCTGTGCGTGCAAATGACCCTGTTATGCCGAGCGCTTATCACGCGCCGTGCAGAAGTCTAAGCATAAACGGACTTCTGTACTGACGCTATACAAAACTCAGAGCAAGCATTTGTGCTTGCTGCCGTATCTCTGTCACCTTGCACATATAACATCGACGTATAATGTGGGCGTATAGATTAGCGACATGGCCCCATGGTGGCTTACTATGTCACCTTCCACATATAACATCGACGTATAGCATGGACGTATAGATTTTCGACATGGCCCCATTGTGGCTTACTGTCGCTGTGTGCAGACAAAGTGCTGCGCAGTTATGATAGAGTAAAATCTACGGATGAGCAACTGAATGCCAGTGCTGTAATGCAATCGACGAGAAGCCCAAGTCATGCCTACGGACGGACGGACGGATGTAGGCATGACTACGTCCGGATGGATGGACGGACGGACGGACGGACAGACGGAAGGACGGATGGAAGGATGGATGGATGGATGGATGGATGGATGGATGGATGGATGGATGGATGGATGGATGGCAAGCGGGCGGGCAGGCAGGCCGCCAGGCAGACTTAAAACGGCTGAAGTAGGCAAATAATGTTAATCGCATTGAATGGTGTCACCGGCGAAAATCAAAATAGTGCATGCGTGATAATATAAATAATCATGGGAGCCACTACACGTGTTGTAGTTGGGACTCATGGTCTATCCGAGTTCGACGTCAAACTGCGGGTCTTGCCTACGCAGTCGCTGCTACCAGTTGTTGGGGCTGAGGACGGACTTGAAGGCAGGAACATGTTCTCGTTGAGAACGAAGAGTACAGGGTTTATTTACACTATTTACATCATGAGTATGAGAACGAGACGGTACGTCTCATCAGTCTAGCTTGACTGGGTCGGAGCATACTACATCGAAGCACTGGCTACATCTCTGGGCCGATGGGAGAGCACTCGGCAGATGGGAGAGCACTCTGCAGATGGGAGAGCACTCTCGATGGCCCCCAATGTCTCCCTTAAAACCCCTCTGTCCAAGCTGCGGTCCCACCATCCTCCAATCGGAGCGTCGAAAGTCACCGATGGTCTGCGTAGAGGGCGAGGGTGCGCATAATCCCCCGGCGCCTTCGTTGCCCGACCACATTCGGAGAAGTGCCCTCGGGCACACACTGCTCACTCCCCCACATAAAGGAGGGGACACTCGTACACAGGTGGCTTCGCGCCTGACTTGAACTGACGCGTCTGTTGTTCCTGGAATGGGCCAGCCATCGACGGGTTTGAAGAGTGGTCTTGGCGGCCAGCTGGTCTGTCGAGTGACCGTGAGAAAGCGTCTACTTTTCCAAGAGTCTCTCTTCATATAGTGTCGAGACAGTACTCTTTGTAAGATGTAGGGACATGATGTCGCCGCTGATCTTTCCCGGCGCGACGGCTTTTCAGCCTCCCGAAGCGATTCGTCGCAGGTAAACAGGAGATACTTCCAAGATCGCTGCCCTCGCTGGTCGCCGAACGTAACAGTTCCTCCGCGACCCGGAAAATCTCGACCGGCCAGCGCTGACAACCGCTGGTCAGGAAGAGAGTGGCTGGTGACCAAGAAGATGACTTGGCATACTGCAACAACTGCAAACTCGGGATGCCTCCAACCATCTCACAACAACCGGCACGGAAGAGTCGATCCCGCCAACACAGTACCACTCAGCGTGCAAACGCCCGGAATGAGCTGTTTAATTCACCAGGCCTCATACCAAAATTTCAGTAAGCCACTCAACTGGGGATTGCAAATTTCGACCCCAAAATTTTGTGCCGCCAAAGCGAGCGCTCACGTTCCTTTGAGTTCAACGAAACCCGACGGTCGCGCTGCACGAGAGCAAAGGCATACGTCGAGTTGAACCAGAGGCTCTAAACAACCAACGCTTCAGCATAACTTCAGCAGCCTATCTTCACGAACAGCCTGTTCATACCCTCATCACATGGGACTACTTTTCGCACCTCCGGGCACCACTGCACAGCCTCGTGAACTCTAAGGATACATTATCAAAAGCGCGCCAATTTTACGCTCCCTAATCACAACGCATACTTGCGTCTCACGCGGATGTTTTCTTTCCATTTTTTTCCTTGGCAGGGCACACCTTGAAGGAACAAAAAACTAAACTGGCGTAACTTACGCACTCACAAGAACTTGAAAAGAAAATGTGTCTGCTGATAACTACGTCCACGCACGCTTACTGGAAAACTTAGAACACTGGCGCACCGAACACACACAAGCGACCCAGTCATACACATTCTGTTTCTTTCCGTCCACGAAGGACAAGCTCTAATGGAACGTACATTCTCAGTGCAAACTATCCACTCACTGAAAACACAACGCGCTTAACCTTAAAAGAAAAACTTACACTTTTAACAAAGGTTAACTTATACCCGCGCGCGTTACAATAGGCTTTCAACAAATGACCTTGACGCTTGAGGTCGCTCAAAAAAATTAAAGCCTAACTACTCATCACTGAACACTTCGCGGAACTAAAACTTTACTGAAATCATATCTCAGAGCTTCTCAAAGAAAAAAATAAACAAAGCTCAGAAATTACTTATTGAAAGAAATTCTAATCCCAAATCGCGAAAGTTTTCATATGTTCAAAAATAAACAAACAAAACAAAGAGTTTGTTTCTGCGGAACCTTTACTTTTTTTGCTCGTTCCGATTGCTTACGACGGACTCATAATTTTGAGCTGCACTCGAGGTAGTCGCGCCTTGAAAGCTATTCTGGCCATCCAGGAACAACAAAAGGCTTGACATTCCGTCAACTCTTTAGAGACGTCACAGTCCCCTGCCAATTCGTGCCCTGGCGATATGCTTTCAAATCGACCTCGGTTGACCCCGTCGCGTCTCCCTATCACCTCACCTCATCCTACCAACTTGCGCCCCTTCCCACTGCATGCTGCACCCCGAAAAAAAACGACGGAACGATGGGGAACATAATTGCCCCGTGTCCTTTGTCCGCATTCGTGCAGAGCATGCTCTTTTGACGCTTTTAGGCTGGCGGCTCGGAATCACTTTAATCGAAAACGCCGATCGCACCTTTCTTTTCTTGGCGCCCCGCTCTAGCATCTTTACGCCTATCATTTCGCTAGGCTGTGTCGGACTCTCTACCGCATTCCGATCCTTACGGCGCTTCCTTCTACGGTGCTTCTTCGAACTCACTTTTGAGTTATCGGCTCGCGCCTCGTGCTGACCGTTACATATCTCCTCGGTCCGGATCACTATCTTGCCCACACAGTCTGCGTGATTTACTAATAAATCATCTTCTTTGACCCGTTTGGCGGACAGCTCAACCGATTCTGGAATAATGCTGCAGTCTTTACTCGAGCTACGCAACTCGCACTCCTGCAAACCGCCCTCTACTGCATTGTCCAGCTCACGTTGTGCATCACCACACAGCTCGTCGGTCTCAATCGCTGTCTCACCCGCACAGTCTGTGATGATTTGTACCTAAATCATCCCTCTTTTGGCTTTCCAGACTGACAGACAGCTTTATCGATCCCTGAACCATGCAGCTGTTTTCCTTTGAGCTACGCAGCCCGCAATCCTGCGAACTGCCCGCAACTGCATCGTCCAGCTCGCACTGCGCATCAGCACGCAGCCCTGACTCGACCTGGGTGCTCGTTACTGTCGGGTCAGCAGTGCCCTGTTCCTTGTTAGCGACCTCGCTAACAACTCCTGCGACGCCCACACACGGTGACTGTGCCAATTCATTCTCAGCTGGCCTAGCTGTTTCTACAGTGCTCTGTTGGCACAGCACCTCGTCGCTCTCACTACGGCCTTCAATGGCCTTTGTCGCCACTAAGGCCTCGTTACCAGCTAACACTTTAAGTTCATCTTTGAAGTCTCTGATAACCTCAGAAGTACTAACCTCTTCGGCTCTTGGCGAAACCCTGCTAGCGACTTTCTCCCACTTTCGCCGCCTCCAACTTACAGATTTCTCAAGGCTCCTTTGTCTGTTTTCGATTGACTGCTCCAAACATCGAATGTATCTCTCCACCGATGCTACATACGTCCTGCTTGCTTCCCTTTCTTCAGGACTGCATTTCCCCTGCGATATTCTTTTTAATTCCTGCCTCTTTTCTTCCTGGTCCTGTCTAATTTTTTTCCTGTCCCTGCCTAATTCGTTCCTTTTTCTGTATTTTGCTTAGAATTTTGTTACCCCGATATTCGATAATATACAAATCATTGTCACTTTGGAGAATGGTTTTTCGAATCTCTGCTTCCACTAAGTCCTCCTCTACGTCTAACTCGAGCTCTTCACACAACCACAACAGGCCAGCTCTCGTCAAACTCACCAAGACCATGGTCGCTACATTTAAGCTTTGGCTGTGCTGTCACATAATACTTGCGATACACACGCAAATGAGAATTCTGAATCAGAATACAAATAAAAGATCCCCAGCGATTCAATTCTTCAAACACAGAGAAATTAAAGCCTGGTAAATCTTACACCCAAAACCAAACGCTTACCCACAGAAGCAGCAGCATATCACCAGTCCTTCTCCGCCGTATCCAGTCAGTTGCAAGAGGTGGTCATTCCCAATTCGCCTCCAACTTAATCAGGATACCGGTCAGTCCGCACGTCCATCCCAAGATCCGTGAGGTCAATCTCACCGCTGCACACCAGTTGTTGGAGTTGGGAGTCGTGGTCTATCCGAGTTCGACGTCAAACTGCGGGTCTAGCCTACGCAGCCGCTGCTACCAGTTGTTGGAGCTGGGGTCGTGGCCTCGCCAGCAGTTGCAAGAGTTGGAGTCGGGCATATCCAAAGTGGTAGCGGGCCCATGCCGTCGTCCGCCTCAACCACGCTGACGCTGAAGACGTTGTTGAAGGGAGGAACAGGTCCTCATCGAGAACGAAGAGTACAGGGTTTATTTACATTATTTACAAGAGAAGTAGGAGAACGATACGTCTCCTCAGTCTAACATGACTGGACCGAAGCATACTGGCTCGAAACACTCGCTACATCTCAGGGAAGATGGGAGAACACTCGGCAGATGGGATAGCACCCTTGATGGCCCGCCAAAGTCTCGCTTAAAACCCCTTTCTCCAAGCTGCGGTCCCACATCCTCCAATCGGAGCGTCTAGAGTCCCCGAAGGTCCGTCTTGAGGGCGAGGGTGCGCAGAATCCCCCGGCGCCAACCTTTCCTTTGCCAAACGAACGACGTAGTACCACATTCGGAGAAGTTCCCCCGGGCACACACTGCTCACTCCCCCACATAAAGGTGGGGACACTCGTAGACACGTGGCTTCACGCCTGACTTGAACTGACGCGTCGATTGTTCCTGGAATGGGCCAGCCATCGACGGGTTTGAAGAGCGGTCTTGGCGGCCAGCTGGTCTGTCGAGTGACCGGGAGAACGCGTCTACTTTTTTGAGTCTCCTTTTCCTATAGTGTCGAGACACGTACTCTTTGTAAGGTGTAGGGACATGATGTCGCCGCTGATCTTTCCCGGCGCGATGGCTTTTCAGCCTCCCGAAGCGATTCGTCGTAGGTAAACAGGAGGTACTTCCAAGATCGCTGCCCCCGCTGGTCGCCGAACGTAACAGCTCCTCCGCGACCCGGAAAATCTCGACCGGCCAGCGCTGACAACCGCTGGTCAGGAAGAGAGTGGCTGGTGACCAAGAAGATGACTTGGCATACTGCAACAACTGCAAACTCGGGATGCAGGTCTTGTCTTATTAGGTCTGCCTTAACAATAATGTGTGAAACAATTCTCAGCAGTCTTGCACAAAGATTATGGCTTGCTTGCTTTTCCTAAACATAGTTTATGAAACTTATTTGCCTTCCAGGAACCAGGGAACAATGTGCCAGCTTAAAAGTACTGCATGGTACAACTGTAACGTTTGTATTCACTTATAGGGCACATGAACACTAGCAGCCAGTGCTTAACTTTTCGTAACATGCTGCTTGGTTAATATTTTATATTTTGCGCATGTGTTGCATAGTGCAACCTGCCCAATACAAGTGAAGGATTTTATGGTTTGACTGTCCTTTTATGAACAAAGTGTTATGTTTATTGTGTATAACTTTATTTAGCAGCTGAGAGCTGCCATACTAGTCTAAACGCAACAGAATATCCAGTTTTTACAAAGTTTTACAAGGTTTTTACAAGTTTAGGGTTAAAATATTGCGTAGGACAATTATCAGGCTGAAGTTCTGTTATGTTGTCATGAATACCGGCAGCCTTTGCTTAACTTTTATGCATCTGCTGGCATGCTGCAGTATCTTTAACTCGTTTATTTTTTGTACATGTGTTGCCAAGTGCCTCATCCGAGTGAAAGCTAGTCTCTTTACATACTATAGACACTGGTGTTTCTACAAAGAATTTACGTAATATTTAGAAATAGCCGTTCTGAAGTATAAGGACGGCTCTTTAGAAGACATGCTGTCAGTGGTGCCGACTATGGGTGGATGTGGGATTTGTGGTAATTAGTTGCTAATTAACAAAAATCAAATATATTTTACATTTAGTTTCAGCGGAATCATTGTAACTGGGAAATTAAAGCAAGCTCTCTGCACAAGACATGTCAACTTTCGGACCTGGAAAATGCTATTACCTGTGGCGTGATGAATTTTGGCTGTAAGAGCACGCGAAACTGAAACTGGGATGCTGCTGAAACTCAAGGAAACATTCTGCTTACGTCGCCCAGCAGCGGGCAACCAGCGTGCTGCACGGAGCCCCATTGCTGCACACTGTTGGGTGATGTGAGCAGAACGTCGCCTCGAGGTGCGCGTCTTTGTGCTCACTGCAGCCTCCGGTACAGCTTTGCTTGCTGTGATAGCGGAAGTTCATCGTGCTCCAGTTGTGCGGGCAATTGAATTTTTTTTACAGATTCTACAGTCTATATGTCTTGTGCAGAGAGCTTGTTTCAATTTCCCGATTACGATGAGTCCACTGAAGCTAAAAATAAAATGTATTTTATTTTTGTTATTAGCAACTAATTTCGATGTATCACTCGTCACCTCATAGCCGACATTGCTAACGGCAAGTCTCCGAAGAAACCGTTGTTTGATTTCAGAACGGCTCTTTTTACCTATCAGCTAAAGTCTTTGTAGAAACACCCTTATAGAGTTGTGTGATATTACTGTTGAATTAATCTTATTGTGTACTCAGGTGAAACATGCACAGATGATGAAGAGCAGATATATACGTGGTGTTACCTCTGTTAATGTACTATAATTTTTTAGTATGAAGGCCACCAGACATTTTTTTGCAAATGGCTGCTCTGCTTTTACTGACTCAGTATATGCATATATTATACCACACATATACTGTGATCCATGTGAATTATTATGATCAGGTGCAAACTGTAGTGTTAACTGCAGTGATACTTTACAAATGACGTTTGTATTTTATTGTTCCTTGTATGAAGTACAATAAAGTTTATTGACATTTTGCTTTCGAATCGTAACATATGTCTCATATATATGCTTCACCATTCAGTAATACTTTGCATTTTTGTAAAAATGCAGCAGTGACTTCTTTTGCATGCCCATGGAGTGAAGCAGAATACATATTAGCCACAGATCTAAGACATGCTAAATGTGATGTTTTTGTGTGTGTATAGTGCATGTGTACGTAACTTGTGCTTGAGTTGTATAACTTGAACCAGATTTTAAAAACAGGGATACACCTCAGATGACTGAGACCATGATGCATATTGTTGAACTCCTTCACGAGACAACATGCACTTTTCAAAGCACGGCTCATGGACTAATATTTTAAATTTCCACATGCATATATACATATATATTGTTTCACTATAATTTAATTTCAAAAACATTTAAGTTCAGGCAACTCTAAGCAATATGCCATGGGTCTCATTCATCTTTAAAATGTTCCACTTTAAATTTTGGTTCAAGCTATTTGACACCTGGTGCAGGTGCTGTACACCCATCTGGCACCCTCACAGTGGGTGTTAAATTAGGAAAAATAAACGAAGGGTGTAGGTGCCACCTTTTGGTTAGGGTGTTTTCACAACACCCTACAGTTTCTCTACATAGGCACCCTTGTTGTACACTCTAAAAACAGTTGCACCCTTTGGGGCGTATTTTTGCCACAGAACAATAATCGTCATCTGACTTGCGTGGCTTTCCTTTCTTTAACGCTGTGCGCCCGACTCTTCTCGGTCACGAACGACAAGAGCGTTATCAGCGTGACACAGCGTTTTTGACAGGAAAGTAACAAGTGCAGAGTTTTCAAGATAGGAAACGCAAGCAAGACCGATGACGATTATTGTTGTGTGGCAAAAATGCACCCAAAAGGGTGCAACTGTTTTTAGAGTGTAGGGTGTGCCAAAAGGGCACCTTATAAAATAGGTGATAACTTACACCCTTAGGGTTTCCTCTCTGCGACATTTTTTCCGCGCGCTCAAGCACAGCATGCCAATAGAAAGCCTACATGCTAGAAAAGGCATTCGAGCTCTATCTGCTGGAAGGAATGCCAGCTGACTGACGAGGCAACCAAGATTTTTTTCCTTTCGTGAATACGCAGCCTGCAAACTTTTGTTTATGACTTACATTTTCCAGAGCTTGACCAATTGACTGTCAAAATACGCTTTGGAAAGCGAGAGATATGACTCGGAACTTTGAAATGGAGAGCTGAAGTCGCGGCAGTCTTGCATCTGCACATGCGAATTCGCTGTTTATTGTGTTAAATAAGCGAACTCATCGCGCGTCTTCCTGCGCGAAGTATCAAGCTGCTTACCCGAGTCGAGAGCCACGGACAGACATTTTTCAGCAACTTTCTGAGCCATGAGTAAATAATTGAATGCCATGTTTATATTCATGACGAAATTACCAGCATAACACATTCACAATACGTACAATTTATTTACAATAGCAAACACACAGCGCTTGTGCACTCGCAGTACTCCTTCAAACGCGGAGAACTTTTCGGCTCAATGGCTTACTCATTAGTTTTTTGCGGTAAGCCGCTGTGTCCATAACGACTGCGCCAATATTTGAGAGTAGGGGCTTTATAAATTGGCTTGCAATAATGAAATCGCTCATGCATGCTCTTCTTTTGCCTGGCAAACAAAAACAGGGAAGCTCTCTAAGTGAGGACAAATTAAAGCTGCCAACTTTTAGCGCACATCATGCTTGCCAATATGTGGGACTGCAATGTCAACTGCCTTTTTTACATTAACGAGAACAGCAACAAACTCGGGCTTCGGTAACACCAAACCACCTCTTGATTGGTGATTATTGAGTCCCATTGCTGTTGATGCTGATGTTCAATTATGCAGACTTGGACAGGCGCTGCATGTCCTCCGTTCTTCCACTGCCTTCGCAATGAATCAAGCGATGTATGCTACCGCAGCATTTTCCACAGTTGAAGGTAGTGGTAGCACTGTAAAAATAAAAAAGGAAATGCTCACATCAGATGCCTAATTGGGACATATGCTGTCCATTTCTTTTTGAAAAAACAGGCAACGTCGTATGCAAAACTCTCTCAAATTAATGTGCTCCTACTTACAAGGCATTGTTTTCAAGGGTGCCAGTACACTGATGACATCATCTACAAAACTGGGTGGTTCAAGAAAGCTGGATAACAAAACAGTACAAGAATTATGTTAATGGCCAGTATATGACACTTACAAAGGTCAAAAAGCAGAGTAAAGGCGCACTACAGTTCGGAAAACTGATTTTTACCAAACTCCATTGTGGATAGTGCATACCTGGGTAATGCATTGCTAGTTGCAACCTACACACTGTTTTCATCATCCACAATATTGGGTGGTTCAGGTAAGGCAAAAAATAGTAAAAACTATAAGTTGGTTACCTGTACCTGACACACAGAATAATGAGCCAAAGAAAAACAGTACTTTTCAAAAAACAAATATTTATCATACGCTTTAAAGCACTCATGCATACATAGATAGTGCACTGCAGCTGCTTGCAGGAAAGATGGTTTGATGAATGTTCAATGTCTCCGATTCGGAAGGTATATCCCTATGAGCATGTCTGCAAAAATCCTGTCCAAAGGGGCTGATGTAGAGGCACTGTACATGCTGGAGAAAAAAAATCTATGCGGCACAAATACATCAGACGATGAAAATGCCACAAAACGTTGCTTGCAGTGTCAATAGAGAATGGTGTTAGCAAACAAGATAAATTAAACCACAAGGACTAACTTACAATGCAATAGACCCAGTTTTGCTACAAAAATGTGCACCTACCTCATAACACGCTGGCCATTTCCCACATTTGATGCTTGTGATGCACATAGGATACCTGTCCGCAGTAACTTTTCTAGGCAGAAGGTCACAGCTCTAGCATCTAGGCAGTCGTTGCACCCTGCCAGTTGACGCAATGCACTGACGAGAACTAAACCGGATCGCAGGAAAGGTTCCTGGTGAGGACATAAAAGAATCCACTCTCCAGTAGGTACTTCACACACAGAACGGTAGACTTGTTTGTCAGCAGCAGTGCTTCATAAGTTTCAGCGCTGAGAAATTTTTTGCCACTTCACTTGCAGGCATTGTGGAGAATATCAAGGTACTGTGGGAATTCCTCTTCAAGCCAATTCAAGCGTCTGTCTGTCACACAGAAGAAATGCATTAGGTCGGGCTTGTTTAAGTGCAGGTGTGCTCTTCTGTTGGCCACATTATGGATAGCAAACCACTTTTCAATTGCCTTCATGATCTACACAGTTAAAGCAACATTTCTGAAGGGCTCAGCTTCTGGGTGGTAAGTGGGGTACTTCATAAGAAAGGAAACTGCAGCAATCACCTCATCTGAAAAGAGCTGAACTGCTCTCTGGACATTCATTTTTTCGAAGTTGCTTGGTTCAACATGTTCTTGGGTTCGAAAGCAAATTGGTTTCACAACTTCATTCTTCTGGAGTTCATACAGCTTTATGAGCAGTCCTGTTATTGGGGGGCTTTCATTTGTCATCGCCTTCAGGAAGGAGGTTCCGCACATTTTTGATGATGTGACATTGATCAAATGACAAAAACAATTGCCTGTCAGGGTTGCATGGATGATTCACAACTGGCTTCAGTGATCCATTTCCAAAATGTCTCATCATAGTCACATTAATTTTGTAGTTGTCCGTAACAATTCGTATCACATAAAGACCACACTTTTCAACTTCTTCAAGTACATGCTTTGTCAACTGGTACAGCACCTTGCCACTTAACCGGTTTGTGAAGAAGAAACCACATGGTATTTTGTAGGATGTCGACAGTCCTGAAGCCACAAAGCACAGCACCTTATTGGCAAGCACAAAATTGCTGACATTTTCTTGCCTGATGGTGCTAGACTTCGTTGTTTCTTTCCCAAAAAAACAGTCCATTTTGCGGTCATATACATACTTTGAGGTTATGGCCATTTCATCAATAATTAATGAACACATTTTCGCTTCCTCTTTCAGCTCCTTGACCTCTTGTACTAGACGCTCTTTCAGCAATGGTGTCACACCACTTTTACTGTTTGACCTCCCAACATACCGGAGCAAGGTATTTTTCGCAGGTAGCTTCAGAAGGCGTCGCTTATGGATGTAATGATAGCTCTTCGGTAACAGGTAGTACAAGATACACACTCCCTTACAAAGTAGGATGACCAAATAGGACGCTGCCTTGGTGCATTTGCTATCTGTTTAATTATACAGTCCTCCAGACAAAACTTGGCAGTGCCCACTTTTTGCAAGCATTTGCTCAATGCACAGTGCAGTCTATTGGACATGAAACCATCGAGTTTTTTCTTCATATTTTCATTTTCCCTTCGAAGCTCTTGCATGGCATCATTGTTCCTGAAAAGATGCACTCTCAAGCGGTTTATTTCCTGAACATATGAATGCTTATGTGGGACAATGTCGTCGGTTGTTTGAGTTGCACATTCTAATGAATCAGCTGGGCGCCGATTTTCTCTATCTTGGGGATTAGCCTGCCTGTCACTGGCAAGTAAAAGTATGTGACGGCTGTCTTCATGGCCCCCTGTTATTGCACAATTTTCTTCGCTGTCGCTGTTCACTACATCCATAACACCCTTTGTTATAGGCACTGCGCACGCTGTTTGTTCCCGCTCCAACTTTCGCCGTTTTTTGGTATCGGGGACTGCATATAGCTCGGGTGGGCAGTAAAAACGCTGGGCACAGCAGTCTGATTCAGGCGCCGGGTCTTGGTGGATTCAGAGCAGTAGTCTGTGCCTAAGAAGTGCAATGAGCAGAAGACGCTACTGGCGGACCTGTCATTGGGAAAGAAATCTTTCCTGGTTATGGCTTTATGCCACACTTGCCGACGAGTTTCCTCCACTGAAAATTCGTGAAAACTTAGACCAAGTATTTGCTTGTTGCTCGACTTGCAGCACGGCACGCCACAGTACGGCATGTTTCTGAAGAATACAGTAAATTACATGCGGAATTTCAGGCTAGAATATAAAAACAAAGCACTTGTCTCAATTCAATGAGATACAACAATGGGAAATGCATATGAAAGCATATATGCTAGTTACACAGGGCCTTCAGCAGCAACACTTCCAAGTAACATATAGTAGTTCGAGGCTTAAAGGAAAAGCCGCTTCAGCACCACCGATGTATCGCGGGAACTTCACAATGTAAATGCGACGCGCATGCAAGGACGCCGAATAATTCATTCGGCCGGTACATCAGGCTGGAGAAAATGTACTGTAAATTTATTATTACCACCGTTATGACTGTACATGAAGACTTCTGTGAACACAGCGCTCTACCCGAGAACGTAGCGATACATTGACCACGTTTCTTTTTGAAGGGAAAAACGAGCGCAAGAAAAGAATGACAAGCGCGGTCAGGGGAAGCGCTTAGGCACAGTGGCAACTCACTCGCCAGAATACATGTCTCAAGGCACATGCAATGCTCCACACAAAGTCGCGTAAACACCCTGCCTATGTTAGCTACATCTCTGCCGTGTTATGCTACAAAGAAACACCCTCGCTGTGTAAAGCCGACTTAAGAATCTATCACCACGTGCCTTGATTCTCGTGCAGTTTCGTGCAGCTGTCACTACACTTTGTGCCAACAATCAACCCATCTTCCCCACGTGCATGATGTCAAATGCGCATCTCTCCAAGCATCTCCACGGCCGCGACGTCGTCAGCAGAGGGTGGGAGCACAGCGCCGTCTCCCGGCGCGCGGGGCAACTTCCTCAATCACATTTCTTCAATGGGGCACGCGTCGAATGGGACGGCCATAGCAATACCGCCGTGCGCACCGATCCAGGCGGCCGTGGCTTGGTGAGTTTACCTCCCGAGCCGTCGCCAGAGGTTCCGCCTGCACTGACAGACACTGGGCGCATTCGGCGCGAATGCGGGCAAACTCAATCGGTGCCGGCAGCAGCTATACGCGTCCCACTACTTAAGAGAAGTGAAATTCTATGCTGCAATGATGAGCGGCAACGGAGCCAATGTGGAAGAAGATGACGACGACGAACGCGGGAGCCATGCCACGAGCGCGTTCAATCAGGACAAGTGGCTTATGAGGCAACAACAACAACAACAACAACAACAAGTGGCTCTCGCCTAACAAGAGCCCCGATGCCGGGACGCAACTATGGGCTGTCCAGGGAGCCCACGATGCGGCGGTCGGGCATGTCCTGACTTTGCCAACGTGGGAGCCGAGGTGCGCCAACGTGCCAGCTGTGGCAGAAGACGACGCTCGAGAGAGAACCAAATTAAACCTAATGAAAAGCGAAGTTAAAGCTAAGGACCGCCAGCTTCGCTGTTTGCTGAGACTGGTGTGAAGCTGCCCCCATTTTAAATGCGGAGCATTTCTTGGCGAACATTTGCCATTTTGAAAGTATCTATGTCGGCGCCTACGACTTCGTACTCTCATAGTCGTTTTGATAACTTTGTATTACCAAAATTGGCATACTATGGCAAGAGTATACGATGAACATAAATTATATGTCATGACATGCGTCACGATGCGTGTCATGTAGGTCATGAAACAGCCGCCTGCGTCTTGGTGCTCTCATTGTCGCTTCGTTGGCTTGGTAGGTACCAAAATTGGCATAGTATGAGAGGAGTGTACGACGAACATGAATGATAGGTCATTACATACAACTGGTTTTGACACGTAAATCCCCAGAACGAAGATAGGTCATTACATAAATGTCATGACATGCGTGCCATGTAGGTCATGACAATGACCCAGCGAAATAGATTAACTCTAAGAAAATCACCGTATATCCACGAAGTGAATGATGATGAGTGGGCGAAGCACCGGGGGATCATTCGGTTAACTGTGAATCGCCGGCAAGCGGAGGACCCAGAGGCGGCGAGAGCGCGGGAAGCGGCCGCAAAACACCGGAAGCCTTCTCTACCTGAGGTTGGTGGCGCCGATGCTCGGTTCAAGCGCGATGCCGTCAAGCGAACCCAGAGGCGGCGAGAGCGCGGGAAGCCAGAGCTACGGACGAGAGAGAAAGAAAGCGCGCGTTGTGAACGAGAGAGAAAGAGAGCGCGCATCGGGAATGAAAGAAAAAGAGAGCGCGCGTCGGGAACGAACGCCCTTGTGCACTGCAGCGCCCCTAGCGGTCTCCATGCAAACCAGAGCTACGGACGACGAGTGAGGGACAAGACTCGGCCCTAAGGTGCTTCGCCCCTAAAACCACTGAAATGGGCTGGCACGTGGGTACTAAGTGAAGGAAATGGGCATCTACTATAGGATGATGGTAGAAGTCATAGTCATGAACATGGTTCAGCAAAAATGATGACTCGGCGAAAAAAGGGTAACATCCAAAAACCACTGGAATGGGTAAGGACGGGGGTTACCAGTTACCAGGACGGTTACCAAGTGAAGGAAACACTAAAGGATTGTAGTAGAAGTCATACTCATGAGCATGACTCAGCAAAAGTGACAATGACTCAGCGAAAAGGATGAACACAAAAACCGCGGACATTGGTTCGGACGCGCCTACTAAGGGAGACAGAGAGAAAGAAGAGAGCAAAGGTAGGGAGGTTAAGGCGTACTAAGGGAATGAAACACTAAAGGATAGTGGTAGAAGTCATAGTCATGAGCATGACTCAGCGAAAAAAATTTAACACTCAAAAACCGCAGGAATTGGTTCGGACGTGGGCACTAAGTGAGGGAAACACTAAAAGATGATGGTAGCAATCATAGTCATCAGCACGACTTTGCAAAAATAAGAATAACTCAGTGAAATAACATTTACACACAAGAACCACAGGAATTGGTTTGGGCGTGGGCGCTAAGTGAAGGAAACACTAAAGGATGATGTAGAAATCATAGCCATGAGCATGGCTCAACAAAAATAACAATGACTCGGCGAAAAAAAAACACTCGAAAGCCACTGAAATGAGTTCTGATGTGTGTACTAAGTGAGGGAAACACTAACGGATGATGTTAGAAGTGTAGTATGACGATTTATTAGACGAAAATGACGTCTCACACAATCGAGGTAGTCCACGAACGCTGATCGTGTGCACAGCGACAGATGCAAGAGCGCTTCTTCCTCTTCTTCACTACAATGGCCCCCGGGACAGAAGATGAGCCATCCTGGCGACTTACGGCGTAGTAGGATCAGGGGGTCATAGTATGGCTTAAGTCGGCTGACATGAACCGTGTCACTCTCGCGATGTCTGAGGTTGTATGATGGCGTCACAGGCTCGACAATGTAGTTGGCAGCGGAGGTACGTTCGATGACGCGGTATGGGCCATCATAGCGTGCAAGAAGTTTGGTTGAAAGGCCAGGGCTGTGAGGTGGGATCCACAACCAAACAAGAGAACCAGGCGGAAAATGTGGTGTAGGCATGTTACTGTGATGCCGCAGCTTTTGGCGGCCTTGAGCAGCGGTCGTGAAGGTACGAGCGAGCTGCCTACAGTCCTTTGATATTTGGCGGTTTCAGACACTGGTGTACATTCTGAAGCGTCGGGTCGGTATGGGAGCAGCGTGTCCATTGTACACGATGGCTCGCGGCCATATAGCAGAAAGAATGGCGAAAAGCCAGTGGTAGCTTGTGTGGCCGTGTTATAGGCATACGTTACGAATGGCAAAACAGTGTCCCAGTTACTGTGATCCGAGGCAACGTACAAAATCAACATGTCGCCAAGCGTGCGGTGGAACCTCTCTGCGAAGCCGTTAGTTTGCAGAGGGTAGGCGGTAGACTTTCGGCGAACGATGCTGCATGCAGCGAGAAGGGCTTGTATTACTTCGGACAGGAAAACACGCCCGCGGTCGCTGAGCAGTTCGCGTGGCGCTCCATGTCGAAGAACGAAGTTCCGCAAGATGAAGAAGGCAACTTTGCCCGCAGAGGCTGCCGGGAGTGCAGCAGTCTCGGCGTAGGGCGTCAAGTGGTCGACACCTACAATTATCCATCGGTTACCCGAGAAACTGCAGGGAAGCGGCCCGTATAGGTCTACGCCGACGCGATCAAATGGCCTGGCCGGGCAGGGAAGCGGCTGTAACTCGCCAGGAGGACGCTGTTGAATTTTGCGCCGTTGGCACGCCGTGAAAGCGCGCACGTACTGGCACACGAAGTGATACATGCCGTGCAAGTAGAAACGCTGCCTCAGCCGAGTATACGTTTTCAGAACGCCGGGGTGACCATTATGAGGAGTCTACAGAAGTCATAATCATGAACATGATTCAGAAAAAATGACAATGACTCACTGAAAAATGATTAACATCTAGAAACCACTGCAATGGGTAAGGACGTGGGTACTGATTGAAGGAAACACCAAGCGATGATGGCAGAGGTTATAGTCATGGACATGACACCGTAGGGATGGTAATATCGATGAACGATTAATCGATTAATCGACTAAAAGTACGCCGCAAAACGATGAATCGTCGTCGACGTGTACCTTTAATTTAATCGGTTTAATCGATTAAAGCAGTTCGATTAATCGTTTTCCAGACAGTGGCTGGAAAGTTGAAATTTTGAAATCGTACTGTAGAATGCGGAGTACGAGCAACGACCGCGCGGCAGCGAAGACCGAGAGCGACTGTAGACTGTTTTCCCGAGTCATGTCGAGCTGACCAAGCGCTTCCCCCCTTTACGCGCACGTCACACAGGCTGCCTGGGGCCCGGAGAGAGGCCGCCCCCGTGGAGGAAGAAATAAACTAGGCGAGAGCATTACGTGAGGCAGCTAGTCTTGGCAAGCGAACTCACCGTCAAGCGATTGCCTTCGCTTTTTACTTCGCAGTAGGGTCAACACGGAACCCTGAGTGACAACGTATTGGCCGATAATGTTTGGTTCGCAGCAGTTTCAAATCAGTGCGCACCCGTTCAGCTGCGCTGCTGCCCTGCACCAGGCAGCATTAAACCTACCGCGCCCTCTGATGTGGCGACCACGTGTTGCGCCATTACTTCTTGATGTGAGTCGTGCTGCCATGTTCTCTTCTAATTATTCCTTCCTCCATGCACACCCTCCTCAGTAAGCGCCATTTTTAACATACAGGGTGTTCATTTTTAAGTTTTACGGAATTTTTAGAAATCGCCTGTGGCAGGTAGCATAATTTTATCATTGAGCTTGGTTATTCGATGAGGCGCAAATTCGGACGAGAAATCGAAACACACATTCAACTAATTAACAAAAAATCACGGATTAACTTCTTAGTTAATTACTTTACGACACATATAACAATTTACGTATTGTAGCCAGTGATCTTGTCAGGCGTATCCACTTTCAATGAATTTCCAGAATGACACCAGTTTGGAGATATGCGCCATCATACTCGCCGTAAAAATGCACTGTTGTTCCACTTAATTTTTTACCAAAATGCATTGAAGGACAAAAGTAACTGTAACGTCCATGTATTTCGTCCAACACTTTGAGAAATAGTATCTCGAAACTGGTGTCATCCTGGAAATTCTATTCAAGTAGATGCGTCTTGCAAACTCAACGGCTACAATTCGTAAATTGCGATATGTGTCATAAAGTAATTACCCAAGAAGTTCATTAGTCAATTTTTGTTATTTGGTTGAGTATGTCTTTCGATTGCTCGTGCTACTAATCTCCACCGCTCAACGATAAGAATTATGCTACCTGCCACAGGTGATTTTTAAAAATTCCATAGTAGTCACGTTGTAGTTACGATGAAGAAAACAGTCGCAAAACTGTGAATGACGAAACGGACTTTTTATTGGGTGAGCCTGTGCCCACAAAAGCAAGTTTCACTCGAAGCACAACGATGGCGGCGAACACAATCGGCGATCGTCGAAATCTGATCAGCGGCGAAGCGCGTCGGCTTTTATACATGAGTCATCGAAGGTTCCAGAGTAATCTCTGGTACCCGCGTGTCTTCCAGAAGGTACTAGACAATTGGCGTCGCTAATACAATCAGATTACATAAGCGTCGGTGACAACTGACAACGGATAGAAGCATCGATAACGTTCGAGAAAATTCCGATACATGCAGGCGCTTCCTGCGCCGAGCGATAACGTTTAAGGTGGCGGTCCGGCAGCACCAGCCCCCGTTTTGAGTACCTTTGGAGCAACTGCGGTGGCTCTTCTACTTAGGATATAAAGATGTGGTATATACCATAAAAAAGCTTAATTCTTGTATATTCTAACTATAGATAATATTAAGAAATTGATTAATGTGATTTAGAAATAAACGTTCAAGAACAAGCATGAGATGCATGGTTTTTGCAAACTGTGTCTCAGTTGTGACCATAGTTAGAAGAAATTACCGCATTTACTGCATTGCGGCTTGCTCTGTAGCTTTAGAACATATTTATTTGCTAGACGCAGCAAAACAATGTTAAATTTTTACTTTTTGGATAATTTGCTTTTGAAGTTTGCCAAAATATCGCAACTTCTGTTGTAAACAGCCCGGCAACTACAAGCTCAAGGAAGCTAAATTTTGGACAAATTAGAGATCAAGTAATTTCCAATTGGGATGCAAAATTTCATTTATGTACCTTTCTTGGCTTTCCTAATAATGCGACCGAAATTAAGCAATATTTAGAATTGTGGTCCTACTTTTGCTCATTTTTGCGGGAAGGTACTAAAACTACGAAGGTGCGGTGTAAAACTGATAAAGGTACATGAATGAAATTTAGCGTCCTACATGGAAATTCCTTGAACTCTAATTGTCCAAAATTTAGCTTTCTAGAGCATGTAGTGGCCGGGCTGTTTACAACAGAAGTTGCGATATTTGGCAATCTTCAAAAGCAAATTATCCAAAAAGTAAAAATTCAACATTATTTTGCTGCGTCTAGGAAATAGATAAATATGTCCTAAAGCTACAGAGCAAGCCGCAATGCAGTAAATGCAGTAGTTTCTTCTAAATATGGTCACATCTGAGACACATTTCGCAAAAACCATGTATATCATGCTTGATCTTGAACATGTATTTCTAAATCACATTATTCAATTTCTTTATAATATAAATAGTTGCAATCTACAAGAATTAGGCTTTTTAAGGCATATACTACAACTTTATATCCTAAGTAGAAGAGCCACCACGGTTGCTCCAAAAGTACTCGAACGGGGGGCTGGTGGCGCCGGACCACCACCTTAAAATTTGTTAGCCGGTGAAAAGCGGTCACCGGGGAAAGATAAACAAGTACACGCGTCAATATGAACACTCCGTATATTGCTTATTCCTTCACTAGTCACTAGTGGCAATTATAGTTGACCTCTAACAAATTAAACATTACTCTTTATCAAAATTTATACGCTTGTATGTCTTATCCTGGTTCCACCTTTCAAGCGTTAAAATAGGTACTTACGTGAATAGATAACTGTGTTTCAGCCTTTTTAAAGCGCCCGAAAAAAAAGTCGATTAATCGATTAATCGACGAAAAACCCCGCATCGAAATCGATTAATCGATGATACGCTAAAGCAACGAACGTATAATCGTTAATCGATTAAAACATTTAATCGACCATCCCTAGTTTCAGTTCAGGTGACGGCCACCATCGCTCTGTTGAGGTCGCTGGTCCCATAAAGAAACACAATACGCACTCAACGGGCTCGGTATCTACGCCAAGTCCGTGCGCGGGCTAGAATTACATAATTCTTTGCTCTTGAATAAATATGATGTAGAGGTGGGCGAATATAAACTTTTTCGAATACGAATCGAATACAGTCGACCCGTCAGGAACCTCAAGATGTAGCTAATTATCCGAAATGTTCAACTAACAAGCGGCAGCAAAATCAACAAATTCAAATATTTTTTTTTATTGCTTGAAGTAGTCTGTAATGTCTTTGCTTCTTGCTCTTGAAGTGCGACTCAACCAGCATTAGGCATTTTCCATAGCAATGCATGTCTTCTCGTCGGTACTTTTCAGTGTGTTTGAATTAAGCGACAAATCTAATTAACCGATCAGGAATGAACTGTACGAATAGTAAGTATCGAACATCGAATCGAATATCCAATATTCAAGCACAGACGTATGTATATTTACAGACGGAATGCTCATTTCGGTATAATAAAGTGCCACTCCTGCATTTACTAGTGCAAGAAAGTGAGCTATCAGGGACAGATAATCAGTTTTAAACATAAGATCCCTAATTGTCATTCAAAAAGGAACATGACTAACCTCTGAACAACTTTAGAGCCTGTTTGCAAACAAGCTTTGCAAGAAAGAATGGCTGCTGTATGACTAGCTTTCCAAAAACATTAAATAAGTGGTTGCTGAAAAAAAAAAAAAAAATCTGAAGTTGTGGAAAACGAAAGAAGCGGTGTTGAAGGACCAAAAATAAAGTTTGCATTACTGATTTCTTTTCGGCATTGCGTCTAAAACTTTTGTCATTGTTCACTGGTCATGATTTGCGATACTTTGTTTAGCGGACGGAGAACAGCAACCAGACCTTTACATTCGGTTGTTGCAAAAAAAAAAAAAAATTCCGAATAGTCGAAAACACCGAATAGTTCCTTTTCGAAGGGGAATACACGAATAGTTAGCGTACAATATTAGATTCGTATTCTAATATTCGTCCAGCCCCAATTTATTACCATTCGTATATTGACTGTTTCGATTGTTTTCGATTTAACAAAGTTCTCGATTCAACAATTTAAGCCAATGGTCCTGTCGACTTCGATAAATTGAGGTTTAACTGCACCTAATTTTCAAGAACGCGTGATGCTAATGCATCACTTACGTCTCGCGCTTTGCTTTCGATCACTCGATTAGTTCGGTGCTGGGAAGACTTAACCAGGATAGGAACTGTGATGGCTGCTACACATGGCTGCTACATGGTGATGGCTGCTGCATGGTGATGGCTGCTGCATGGTGATGGATGCTACACAGCGCAATGGCTGCTACACATGAAATGATCACCATTACATTACACCCTCCTTATGTATATACTCTTCCTTTTTCTCTTTAAGTTTCTCTCTTTTCTCTCTTTTGAAAGGTTTATTTTCGCAACGACTGCTTCGCGGACGTGCCTCTTTAAAAGCCACCTAGCAGGACGCGCAATTTGCATAATTTACAGAATGTGCGGTTGTTCAGAAGCAAATTGCACGCTCCCTCGTAGCACTTGCTGGAGAAAAATGCCACGCGTGCCGAGCGAAAGCCCTCCGCGTCTTCGGAGAACCCAGAAGCGACAGGCGTGGCATCCGAAAGCCGCTTCTGGCGTTGCTCTGCGCCGAGTCAGAGCCGCGAAGACGCGGGTGTGACACGGGCCCGTCAGCGTTCGTCCGCCGCCGAGACAGGCGCGCGGCCGTACACATTGCGTGCCGGTCGCGCGACGGCGCCCCCCGGCACCGCGACGAAATTCCGCTCCGGCGCCCGGGCACGCCTCGGCCGCGCGCGCTGTCCTCGGGCGACGTCCGGGCGCGGCCGTTTAACGGCGCGGATCGATCGCTTAATCAATCGCGGTCCCAAATAGAGTTCTCATAATGGCACCACCGCGAAGCCGGCCGAGCGAAAGAGGAAACAGCAATCGTTCAGCCGGCGCGGCGAGTCGTCCCACGCTTTGAACGAGCGCCGCTGTCGGCGAGGCCGTGCGCGCTCAAATGCGATTGTCGTAATGAAAATTGCGAGTTTCATTTCTCCTCTCCGGGGCGGCCGACAAGGACGCACACAGCGAAGAGCTCCCGCGGCGGTGCCTGCGCGTCCCGTTATCTCCATTGCGCGCCGCGGGCATTGTGCGGCGGCCGCTGGGCGCGGAAGCCTGTGTCACGGCTGTGTCTCGTTGGCGGCCGGCGACACGCACTTGGGGGGCTTTGTGGGGGGCTCCGGAGGAGGCTCGCAGGCGAGATGAACGATCCGGCATCGAGCGGTGGCGGCCGCGCGAGTGGGTGTCTCGGCGATTGCTTCCTGGATGCGGCGCGCTCGAGAATGGGGGCCTTTATCGATTATCGACAGGTTGCCGAGGGGAAGGCAGTGGGGAGAGAACCGGGGCGTCGGGATAAATCTCATCATCGCCGAAGCACGAAATTGCTCGGATGACACCGGCTGTTTAGCGCTGGGCCCGCATTAAATGGCGCCGCACGATCGCTGTTATACGCCGTCTCGCACGGAAGCTGCCCTCGTGTAACCCGGACCAATGCTGCTGCGTTTTTTTTTTTCTTTCTTCTTTGTCTGAATTGTTGGAAAAGAAGGATAGGCCGGTGCCCATGTAAGGGAAGAAATTTAGAAGCAAGTCTGTCTTGAGCTTCGAGACTGCCACATATATGTGATTGCCTGAACAGCACTTTGGTTCCCTTTTTTTTTTATTACGCGAAAGAAACAAGACCTTAATACCAAGTGTTTATTTTCACTTTCCTATCCTCGTACATCACGTACAAGTTCAGATCATTAAATAGGCTGAAAGAAACAAAACTATACCTGGTGATAAAAAGAACAGGGACCCTACAAAAGTAATAATTGTTCGTTTTCTTTTTTGAGCAACTTATTTTTGTACGATGATGCTCTTATACGTAAAGAGCTACTTCTATCCCGACGCACATGTCCGTTAACACATGAAGTGTAAAATAAACGCACACCTCATAAGGAGACATGGTTTTGTAAGATGTATTTCGCACATGCACGATGCATGCGAAGTATCAGCTCACGGAATGTATTGCGTTGATCTTGCCCATATCTTTTTCTGTGGCTTGCGTTTATTTGCGCGGTTGATGGTGTTTGTCCAAACACACCAACTGGACCAGGGAAAAAAAAAAATGTCCTAGGGACGCACCCATCGTCTTCTGCATTCTTTAGACTTAGGATAGCGGTATACACACGCGCGTTCCGGGGTCGAAAGAACGGGAGCGTGGCTCTTTTTTTTTTTTTTTTTTTTTTGTCGTCGCTCGTCATAAGGCGTCGTCCCAACGTCAGAGCAAATCTCGTCGGTCCGCACGGGAGAAAAGCAGCGGCGCGCCTTGGCGTCCGAGCACAGCGCAAGCCGATGACACGCGCCGCTGTCGGCAAGACGACGGTCACGATGGGCGCTCCGCAGCGCGCGCAGCGGCGCGCTTGTCAGCGTCGTTCCTTTTGAAGCGGGTCTCCGTGTAATTGTCATCCCTCGTCGGGCGCCGCGACAATGCGGAAGCGGCGGCCGGAGAGTGGGTCGCGCTCGCGCAGGAGTGGCGCTGCGCCGGCTTCGCCGCGTGCGGCCCACACACAAAAGCGCCAGAGCGGCGGCGCATCGATCGCGCCGCGGCCGCGTCAAGGGAAGCCGTCCGCTCCAGAAGCGGCGAGCGCGCGCTACGACGACGAGCAGCGCAGAGAAGCCTCCCACCCCCCTCCTGCGGATATTGTCTCCCCAGCGCGCTCGCTCGCGCGCCGCACGCCTCCTCCCGCGGCATATCTCAACCTGATCGAGTCTAATGGTTTCCTGCGAGCCTGCGTTTCTTCTTGGCGCGCGGGCGACATGACAAATGAATCTGCTCCCAGCGGCCTTCCTCCCAGCCGCCCCTTAACCGAGCGCCTTCGTTCCCCTTTTTTTTTTCTCCCGGGTCCGCTCTCTACTCTTTATGAGGCCCTTTATTGAGGATACTGGCCCCGCCGGCAGCGCGGGAGAAAAGGGAGCGCAGGGATAGCAATTACGGCCGACGAGCCCTCGAGGAAGAAATAAGAAGCGCTGGAAATTGGGTGAGATTCGCGGTGAAACAGTCTCCTTCCTTCCTTCCCCTCCCGTCTTGTGCCGCGCCATGGATCCCTTCTTCTTTTTTTTTTTTTTATTCCCTCTCTGCCTTTTTCGTGCCTCCGCGGCCTTTGCAGTGCTCTGTCTTTCTTGTCGGCTTGTCTACACAAGCGCCGCGAGCTGCGCTGGCGATGAAGACGTCGATAAAGACGTCTTATGTCGCACCTCAGACGGAGCCGAAAATGGCGCTTTTCCGGTCTGTTTATCCCTTCTGTGTTCTTTGCGCGTGGGGTTGCCGTGACTGTTATGCGCGTACAAGGCGCGCGATCACGCGTCATTTGTCGTGGCACCTCGCATTAATCTGAAGCGCCCGTGAGCCTCCTTGTATACCGGTTTCTTCAGTGAGAGAGCGTTCCCTGGGTTTTCCCCTTTATACAGTGGTTGCCCCGACGCTGGTAACGAGACCGCACCGTCATGCTCGCTCGTCTCAACACTGACGCACCGGGCGTCGTGTCCCTCTGGGGGCGTACAAATGAAAGTAAAGTCTTGTTTTCGGTCGTGAAACTGCGAATCGTCCCCACTTGTCCTTGTATCTATTTTCTTTTTGTACCTTGTCTGTGAATACGATTTGTTTGACATGAAGCGTTCTGCACCGTAAGAACTACGAAGTAATATGCCATATATATATATATATATATATATGTATAGTATGTGTGTGTGTGTGTGTGTGTGTACTATAGATAACAAAGAAAATAATTTGGACGGTATCAAATTGCATAATCTGTAATTACGTATATTGTTACTACTATTTATTAATGAAAATTGATGTCCACGTGGACCTAGAAGATATTACTTTCTTCTTATGTGTGCTCTTCTTGTTT
Organism: Dermacentor silvarum; assembly: GCF_013339745.2. Classification (NCBI taxonomy): domain Eukaryota; kingdom Metazoa; phylum Arthropoda; class Arachnida; order Ixodida; family Ixodidae; genus Dermacentor; species Dermacentor silvarum. Next base: position 59,683,529 of record NC_051154.1, on the reverse strand, counting down.
CGTTTCACACTTTCAGTGCTTTCTCATTACCTAGCAGCAGGTGTCGCTGCCTGGCGTAGGCTCCAGACAGGCACTTACACGAACCTACACATATTACATCGCATGCACCCCACAGCCTACAGGGACGAATGCCCGTGGTTTGGGGCCACACCAACCCTATACCACATTACGTGGGAGTGCACGCTACACAACATAGAACACCATGACACGAACACCACGAGGGAGCAATGGGAGGCACTGCTGTCCAGCTCGGCCCTCGACGACCAGCTCAAGCTGATCCAGAGAGCAGAGAAGATGGCAAGAGCCAGCGGAGCCCTGCATGGACTAGGGGCCCCGACCATTAGCGATGCCCCATTGGGGCAAGACAAAACTATCTTTGAATTAAAGTTTATCTATCTATCTATATATCAGTAGGTCTCAATACTTGGTTTTGTTTAAACCCGAACATTTATATGTACTATAATGCAGTTCGAATTTTTCTTCTGGCAGGAGTTTCACACGCTGGATCTCGTAATTGTATTATTGTTAGCACTGATTTTCAAGGCGGCCTTCACGGTCACCTGCGTGTGTTTCCAATCTCCACGCTCACCAACCTTTCTGACCGTCATCCGCCTTGTTGCACGCTTTGTACCAGTCTCTTCGGTTATATTTTTTTCACGCAGCTTTAATGTCATTTAAGTCATCATCATTGTCTCTAATTACTTTAGCCCCTCACCCCAGCAATGGGAAGACAGCCGGTCTTTACACTTGCTAAATTTCCCGTCTTTCATCTTTTTGCTCTCGTTCTCTAAGATATTTTAGGCTCCATTACACACCATGAATAATGCGTAAAGTTTCGAAGAAAATGTAAACAGTCTCATTCTGTACCTTTGGAATGTTGAACGAATAGACGCGGTGCAAGATCCTGCAAGCCAACTTCTCTGCGTTGCTCATGTGCAGCAACCAGTGGGATCAATGGAGCGATGGAGGAATACAGCTGGTTCTTATGCATCGGCAAAGCGTTGCGAGCAGCACGCGCTCGTACGCACTCGTCGTGCCTTGTAAATACTACTGGCATCAACATGTTGCTGGAGGCTTTGTAGCCATGTGGTGAAGACTACCCAGAATAATGCATATCTATCGTATCACGCCGGAGGCTATCTGTCGCATAATATCCTAATGTATCCCAAACGTTGCTGTTCCGCTTGAAGATATTTAAGGACAGAAATGTGGTCTCGGCCGTGTTCATTACACCATAAGCCTGCCCCATTTGGTTGTGTCCCCTGCGCTTGCGACGCCTTTCACGTAGTTCATGAAATGGAGGCAAAACCTGATTATTATTTGTCTTTTTTTTCCTCCTCTTCTTTCTTCTAATGCACTCCATTATGACTTGTCCGTCGTGTGTTGCTCCGAGCGGGCAGAGCTTGCAGCTGCACAGCTCCCATCGGCCGGACTAAGCAACGACCCATGAAGCGGCAGCGAACCATGAAGAACACACCAAGGCCAAAGAAGCGCGATTGTTCACTTTATGCCGACATATATCCCTCATAGGTCCGCATCATGAGATCGTTTATGGTAGCATCTACCGCAACTAAAGCCAGATGCGTTTCGCACATCACACCGTGAGGGGCACTAAATTTGACGCGTGCCTTTTAAAGTTGTAGATACTATCAGAAATCGGAAAATTTTCAGGCGCAACGGAATATTAACTCACCGCATTGAACGCTTACGACTTTGTTTGGCGAGTCTTCAAAATCCCTGATTTGTTCGTACTGCGTGATTCATTATAATAAGTGCAATTGTTGAATTAATTTCCCGATTTGATTTAAAGTTAGAAAAGTTTTTCAGTGGGCCAGGAACTTCGGTTGGCGTCGGGGATGTCACGTCGCAATTGTTTGAACTGGCTTATCGCATTACCAATTACTTTTAACACTCACGCGATAATAGTTTATGCCTTGTAGAGCACACTGAAGATATCGAGTTAAATAGCCTACTCAATTTCAGCGTTTCTGCAGCTGTTTCTTGAGGCTCTCAGGCGTTCAGACATCCAAGGGTGTTCAAGTTTTCAAGAAGATGCTATGTTCCCTGAGGCAAACTGAGAACGGTTATTGACTGCATGTCGCACGCGTGTCCAAGAGGTTGATTTTTGTTACATGGAATAATGTGCCTCCAGCTATCTATTTTATCTATGTATGAGCATGGCTTTAAATATCTTCCTTATGCGATCTTCGCCTCCTGCAATTTTCAGATTTTATATGTAGTTTCAGATAAAACGGGTAAAGTTCGCTCAGAAATTTATGGCCTTGATTTCTGTAAGAGGACAACACAAGTACCGATATACCGACTGCCCCAACGAAATGTCGCCAAGAACTAAAATATAACCGAAGGCTTCACGGGAGAACGGCGATCACTGTATGTTCATGGGCGTTGTTGATGCTAGTCATGAATATTTTTTTTTTTATTTTTAGCGATAGGAAGCCGTCTCGAACGTATACACACACCGTGTCATCAACTAGTACGCTGTGCATCTCTCGCTCGTTCAAAGCCAGAGCTTCGCGCTTGATAGTGCGAACAGAATATGCGCGCCGAAAGCTGTTACGCCTCGGAGAAAGAGCGCGGCCACTCCTTCCCAGTGCTATAGGCTAGGCCCAAGGTTTGAGAGCGCTACAAACCCTGACGCGCGGGCGCGTTGTCACGTGGTAGTTTTTCATTTTTACGCGCTGTCTTTTCTTCCCCCAGGACCACGTACGGCTTAAGTTGGTTTAGAAGCTCGTCTGTGTCATTTCTCGACATCCATCGCAACTTTTTAATTGGTGCGTTATTGATTAAGCAATTAATTAAAAGCGAACTAATTAAACGTCATTAAGCACTTATTTTTGTTAAATAAAGAAAGTATGATTAGCGTGCACAACGCCCTTCAACATACAGTGATCGCCGTTCGAGTAAAGACCTTGGATATTTTTTTTAATTCTTAGCGACATTTGGTACTTTCGCTTACCTCTTACGGAAATCAAGCCGAATATGTCGCTAGTAAAGCCGATTTTTTAATTTTTGTTTTCAGTCAAGGAAAACGGAACGCCATTGTTGGGTTTTTTGGCATAGACGCGTACTATGGACCAAAAAAAAGTTTACGGACCACGGGATCTCAGAAAACGCTAAATATCCGAGCATCCTTTAAAAGTAGCCAGTGAGACCGTACATCACAATGTTGTTCTCATATACAAGTAGAGGCAGGAAATGAGAATACCAGGCTGCGTTTTGAGGCTGCGGAGATATTCAGCTTTTTGTCAGATCCCTTGGTCCGTAAACTTTCTTGGTCGATAGTACATCGCCGCATGAGCGTTGTGTGCAGAACTCGGCGTGAAATTTTGACCGGCTGGCTCTGTTCTGATTGGCGCAGGTGAAGATCTGGTTCCAAAACCGGCGCACGAAGTGGAAGAAGCAGGATGGCATCTCCAACGCCGAGGCGGCCGAGCTGAAGATCGGCGAGAAGGCGGCCAAAGCTAAGGGCACCGCAGCCGCGGCCAAGGTCTCCTCCAGTGAGCAGCCACTGGGCCTGACCAAGGCAGCCGGCGGTGCCAGTAGCCCGCTGCTTCCAGCTGCCGGCAGCAACAGCTCGTCTGCGCTTAGCGTCAACCACCACAGCTTCTCTGGAACCAACTCCGCCAAGCCGTCTCCGTGCGGCGTCAGTGATCTCAGCAACCTTTCTTCTTCGGGCGACCGAACCGACGACAGCTCGCAGCACTACCCGCACTCGTCCGACTTGGACAAGATGGAGAACGGAACCGCGGCCCTCAGCTCGGACGGCGCGGACGCCGCGTGCAGGGACTCCTCGCCCAACCTCGGCGCCGAGCAGCGGCCGTTCCGGGAGGCCGAGCTGGCGTCCCGAACCGGAGCGACGGCGGCCGCCGCCAAGCAGCACGGCGACGGCTTCGGGATCGTCCCCAGCCCCAGGTCGTCGGCAGTGTTGGTTTGTGACGAGACGGACAAGTTCCAGGACAGCGGGCAGGTGGAACAGTGACCCGCGAGCCGAGACTAGGGCTTGCCCGCGCACGGGGTGCTCGCTCTGGCAGCAGCTACACGATTGCCTTCTCCACCCGTGGTGCACGCGGTCGCGGGGTCTCCCCGCTTGGTTTGCGGCCTCCGGCGAACTGCGGGGCGGCGCTTCACTGTGGCGCAGCGCTGCTGGCCACGTCTTCCCCGAAAGGCGAAAGATACCGCGTGGCCGACCCTTGGCCAGGACCGCTTGAAGGGGTGCCGTGAGGACGGGGAAAGACGAAGCGTCTTCTAATGCCCTGTGAGGGTGGAAGGGACAGAAGACGGCCCTGTACGCGCCGGAACCGTTGCAATCTCAGACGGGAGTCGAGATGATGACGCTTTCAACAGTCACAGTGATCGCGATCGGCCCTGGCGCATCTTTCTTTCCTCTTTGAGAAGGCTGTACAAGGACCATGTGCAAGAGTGTGCCATTAACCATCATGTTTCACCAGCTCAGCTATTTATTTTTTCGACAGGTCACCGCGAGAGCAAATTATTCAGTCGATAATTTTGTTCGAAAGCACCGCTCAGACCACCGATTAACGCAACGAGTAAATTGACACTGTCGCGGCATATCTAACTTATATGATCGCAATGAGTCGAGAAATAGTTGTTGGCGACTAACTATTGGCAAACAGTAGGCAAATAGAAACTGCTTGCCATTCAGCGCAGTTGGGAAATTAAAAGTGCGGGAAGTTTAGCGTGCCACGCTATAAAGTGAAAACTTAATCCAACCTGCCTTCCTTGACCAGCAGTTTATCTGTTTTGTCGCAAAGCTCGACATTTCACGGTCAATCACTCCGTTGAATATGCAATTGACAAAGGAGAATTCTACATGGCGAAACAAAATGCGACATTGTTTCTTGCACCACCTTCCTAATTCTTCGATGTCAAGACGGTTTTTGTGAAGAAACCCCATGCATCTTATAACGCTCTCTTGACGCAAGATATTGCTTTGTTTCGCTCACACTTTAACGGCGCGCATCAGTATTGCCTCATGTCAGTGGAAACGAGGTGGCAATATTCAATCAGACAGTGTAGCCATGTATACACCAACTCACTTGACGCCCAATAACTGCAGCGCACTGGTCGCGACAGCAATCACCAAGGCAAAACCTGACAACCCAGATTAATGAACATCTCGCATGAATGTGCCTAAATGCCACACACGCAGCAGTTTTATGAGTATACTGTCTTCTCTGTGTCTTGTCACTATTACTTACTTCCCTGAACGCAGCGCTGAGGCTAATTGGAACAGTGTTTAAAAATTTGATCAGGAGTAACGTACTCCTAAGGGCTTCTTGCATTCACTCCTCTTATTGTTAAGAATGTGCAATGCTGATACAAGCAGTGAGAGTGTGTTCAACTCAGCTCTACTCTTCGCGAATGGCTTGTTAAGTGAGTTCCGGTCATGCCTTCGGTTGATATATATTTTGTCACACAGAGCATTTTTTGAACAGCGCGACAAAGGACGAAGAAAAGAAGCACAGGACATAGCGCTGACTTACAAGCAAATGAATAAATCATTTGGTTGTAAGTCAGCACTCTGTTCCGCGATTATCTTGTTCGTCCTGCGTCACATTGTTCAAAAACCTGCTGTGTGACCAGATGTACCTAACAGCCCAAATGAACACGCGGCTGATATAATATATTTATTTATGCAAAAAATACTAGTATAGCTTTCTTCATCGTGGATTAAATGCGTATTATGCCTTAGGGTCCTACAGTTCGTAGTGCCCAATTATTCTTAAGGTTCAAAATTAGTGTAGGACAGCGGACTTAATTTCTTACAGCTTTATTAGACTGTTCGTAATGGCTTGCGAAGATCGAGCTGGTACCATTGGCTCACGCGTATAGATACTTATGGACTTTACTAAGTTCAGATATGAGCGAAACAATGCATATTTCTTGCGTCCCTAGCCTGCCAGTGATTGCGGCATTAAATTTATGCAGCTTAGAATAATGACAAGACAGTGACAGGCCAAGCTTAGTAGAATATGTTGAGAATCAGAACCAAAACTTCAACAATATGTTGAGATTCTTTCAGGCAAAAAGCTGCTGCAAACAGCTTGGAAGTGCCTGAAGGCCCTTCATGAGAGCATGACAGCCAGCGCACAAGAAGGGAAACAGTTCTACATCACGCAAATGTACATCTGTACATCTCGTGAGCAAATGGTTATCCTGAAATCGAGCACGACGGGGAACAGATCAGGCACGACATGCTGAAGTATCCAGTATTGTGCGCAGGACTTCTACGATTACTAGGCTGGCTCAAGTCGTGTTGCACATGTCACATTGTTCACTGAAAGCTCTGTAAGAGACGGATAATGTCTAATGAGCGCGAAACTCTGAGGTGGTGGCAAGCGTACCTTGCCCGGGCAACACATGTTCCCTTCAGACAGGATTTTATTGATTTCCCCTTGGTGCCAGAAGTAGGGCAAGCGCCAAAACCGTCAGCAGTTAACAGCGTTGTTCGTTTTAATGACAGCACTTCCGTTAGTCATGCCCACATAGAAACGCTTTAGCAACACAGCTGAATGCACGCTTTCGCCAACTTTGTACAGCGTATGAGTGGAGATCACTTATGTTTCACCGTATTAAGCGGTGGTGTCATCAGTCACTGCATGTTTGTGTAAAGTGTGTTGCTTTTCTGCATTCAGAAGTATAAACCAAGAGAGCTACAGGCGGTGCGTTTCCGCCCTTGTTCTAAATGGTTATGGATGTACTCAGAAATCCATTCTTCCTCTATCAAGCTAACGGGAATGCGTAAAAAGAAAATGAACGCGCTCAGTTTCCATCGCGTCGCTATTGCTTACGCGCGGTTAACAGTTCCTTTAGTGCTGCGTCTAATTTGTCAATACACAGGGCCTTTCGTGCTAACCTTGCTTTACCGCTCACAAATTGCAAATATCCGTGGCGCAGCAAAGTAGTTGCCTTGCGGTGCGGCCGTCTGAGACGTTCTATACCATGCCAATTGGTAAGATAAACCTGGTAGGCGAAATGCTTAAACCTTCTGTTACTTTTTGGCACGTATGGTATCTGCAATCAAACTAAGCGAGCAAGATGGGGAAAAAAAGCGGTAGAAGTCATAAGAGAATGTTTTCTCCGTTTATAGACCTTTCGGCAGAGCTGCACACTCTACATACAAAGGAGGCACTGTTGAAACTTGTATGGTAATTACATTTCCTCATGTCTCCTTGCCTTTGATTGCGAGGCAAGGCGCCTGGAGTTCCACAGGGTATTTACACACGACTCATGCTAGCCGCAGTACAGGTGTTTATGAATAATGGAATTTGTGCATGAAAAACAACTACACGCGTCAAGCTCCTGGACAAAACAGGCTTGCGGCGAGTTGCACTGAACAAAGGCAGGAGAAAGTCTCTAGCCTCACCACCGTCTTAATATCACTGTCAGATAACATTGCTTTCGTTCTAATTCTCCGTTATTAATGAACGCGCCTTTATGAGGGATAATCTGCCATTTCTAATTGACAACGAACAATAAGGACCTGTTCATGTTCTTCCTTTGACAACAGTTTTCTGTCCGATCGTAGTGGTGAAACATTTCGCACTACACGTGTTAAGTTAATTGCATGACGTGCCAGAATATAACTTTACTCTAAATGGCGAAAGGAAAATACAAATTTCAAGTTCTATCTGGAAATACTCGTAGTATTGGCTGAATCCTGATATAGCGGCCTCTGCGTTAAGAAGTCTCTTGAAGCTGACTTTTCGCGTCGTGTGTGGGTGTTTGAGTCAGCGTTGTCCGTATAATATCACTAGTTCTTATGTCTCGTCATAACGTCGTTTTAAACGGGTGACTATAGTGTTAGCCGTTTTGCATGATGCACTATATTTGTGCTGCAAGGCGGATGCAGTTCGAAATACATTTTAGCTAAAGTGCGGAGTGGATGTTGTTAACGCGACATTAATGGGCCATGCTGTGACATTAGCCATTGATCGCATTAATTGTTTCTTTGTTTCTAAAGGAAGTCGTTCTGGCCATGTACTGCATTCTTGAATGTGTGTCGAGAATGCATACCGCCTATTTATTTGCAGATATAACAGATATATAAATATGTAAATAAGTAACATACGATTCGCGGGAAGAAGCATCGCGATGAGTGTTGTTAGTCGAGCTTATTTTTTTACTACTGATGGTGTAGCGAGATGAATTATGGTCCGCTGCGGGTGGCAACGCACTTGGCTCGTCAGGTGCGATACGTATATGATTCGGTTTGCGACACACTCAATAGCCCCAGGAATATTTGAACCCTGTGCTACGACAGGAGGATGGAAAGGGGGGCAGAAAGGTGGAAGCTCTGGGCGACTTCTCGCAAAAGACGATTCTGTATTTAAAAAGAACGGGGGGGGGGGGGGGGGGGACATGATGCATCGAGTAAACACATTCCCGACAAGGGCAAATGGCGACAAGTCTGCGCGCAATGAGCTTGGCTTACCTCATCTCAATCGTGGTCATAGCACTCATCGGCATGCCATTCTTAAGGCGATTGTTTTCTGCAAATTTCGAAGACGCATTTTTTTTTTTGCGAGCGTCACTAAAATTGCGGGAATGAACGCACCACCGGCAACCCAGAATAAACCAAACCAAGTAGCCTATACACCTTGTCAGTACCATCGACGTTCTAAAAATTCTAGTGTTAAAAGTGGGGTGCTAAAAATTCTAGTGTTAAAAGCGAGAATGCTCATCCACCTGAAGTAGCACGAATCTACTAAGCATACGGGTTCCTTGGAAAGAAAGCTTAGCAGATGGTACTGCGAGTGCGAGTGAATCGACAAATTGAAATGCGGGAACATTCATAAGCAAATAAGTTCTGCAGGATTTCCGCAGTACTTAGTCGTTTATTTAAGGATTCAATAATTATTTGCACCCGTGCGTGCCATTTCTTGTACACCGATCTATGTCACCTAAAATAATAATAAAAAAGAACCAGACAGAACAACAGAGCATGTGAGCATGTGTATCTAATACAGTTACTATGTGTTTCAATTACGCGAGCAAAAAATTTTACTCGTACGACGCTACAACCATAACAGTTTGTAGCATTCGAATTTCTTGCCAGAAGATCGCATATCGAAACAAATATGGTTATTGTGGCAAATACTGAACGAAGGTAGTCGCTTACTGATCAGTGCTTACCAGAATTGAACCTACAAAGGACATAGAACCTGGCCAGGTTCTTGCTTTGTTTCCGTGCTCTGTTGGGTGCATGTCTGGCGAACCTGCATAGTGGCGTGTTTTCATCGTCATGCATGTCTCGCGAAATATTTCAACGCATATAGCAAGCGCTTCAGCGCGTTCCCGGTGAAAACCTATTCTGCTGCGTCATGCCGTCGGACATCAGATCGCATACACGAAAAACACATTATTTACTAAATATGGACAGAAGGTACAATTGGATGTCTGTGCACTTATCCAGTCTTATGAAAATTGACTCCCATGAGATAGTGTATAGATGCTTTGTAGAAATCAATGGCTTTACATTTTATTATTTGTGCGTTTGATTCTTGGTTTTATCCTGTGTTGTCAGGTCATTCATGTCCTGTAACGTATCGTTTTTAATTGTCATCAAGAGAAAGATAAGAATTGTGTTAGGAGAAACTCGGTGATTTGATTTTCATCCATCTGGTAGATACTCAAGCGTGCTTTTTTGTTTGATCTCGGTGATAGACTTTGCGATTTGGTCGTGCCAAATCCGGTTGTACACTTTTTTGAATTGTGCAATATATAATATTATTTTCCTTTATTCCCAATAGCGTTTTGCCCATGCCTTTTACAACATGCCCATGCCTTCTGTCAACAAAGCTCGTGGAGAGAGCGCATAATTTGAAGGCATTGACATTCTATGCGAAACGTGTTTTATTCTCCTCCCTTCAAATGCTTGTTGGAGTTAATGTGGTCGTGATGAGAAACACTGCACAGAGATCGCTGAACTAAATTTATGTTTTGCAGTGATGCTGTGTTGTCTTCCTACCTTGAAGCTGTATGTCTTGAAGTATCAGAAAGCATCTTGCTAACAGCAAGGACAGTCAGACAATGCGAATATGGTGTGCGAGAAATTTGAGCCCCTCTGGAAGAGCATGTGTACTGCCACTGACGAGAAAACACCGTGCCATGTAAAATCCTTCCCACTCTGCCGAAAAGCGGAATAACGTGCGTGGCAGCTCTCACATTACCAGCAAGCAACCAACACACGGAAGAACATATTGCGGCCGTCCTGACTTATAATCAAGACTTAAGGGCACGGGATTTAAAAAGCGCCCGAAAAGGCAGCACAGCACGCCAGTTTCATGAGCTCAGCCAGCTCTGCCAATATTCAATGTGATTTTTGATACCCAATTACGATTTCTCGTTTATTCATTGGCGTCTCAAAATGTAAACGTTTCGTTTTAACTTGTCATTACTACTTGTAAGCTTCATTTCTTTTCGCTTTAATTGTTCGTTATATCAGAATGTTAATGGTAGAGTTACATTGCTGCCTGAACTGAACTGAATCAATTTTTGTCACCCGGACCATTATTTCGTTTAGCTTTGACCTGTTGCATAACGGCAGTGATTGTAAATGCAGCTGCACATGGAAAACTGATACATTGGTGAAGATACTAAGGCAATATGTTAGCGAAGTCGCTGATGTGCGCAGGAAAGACAGGTGAAATCAATACACGGTCAACATACACATATACAGGAAGAAAAAGAAAACGATGCATTTTAGGTAAGCGGTGACTAAGTCAAAGACTAACCAGTGTGAATTGCAGTGCTTGGCTTTGAATGCAAATGCGTGCGTGCGTCTCTATACGAAAGGCTGTTCTTTTTTTTTTTTTTTCTCACGTGAAAAAGTATGCCCTTGCGTGTGCTTTCTCAGCAATGTACCATATTTGTTTGCTATTACTCACGGGAAAGAGCTACCTGTATTTGCTCCACTAAGTGGCGCTAACATTTTGCTTTGTGCTCTGAATATTGTTCGTCACGTTGGGTGCTAAACTGACTGCGTGCAAATGAGCGCAATTGCACCCTTGTGGGAATGGAAGAAACTGTTTTGAACCCGCAGAATATTCGCAGCCAAGCTACTACGGAGTTCTAGTCATTGTGAGAGACGCCATTGGCGTTCTTTTACGCCAAAGAAGAAGCCATTGTGTCCAGAGCACTACCTTTGCTTAACGGAACGGCATCGAGTTTGGCGAGTCCAGCAAAGCATTCGCTGTAGTGTTCTACTTGTGCAATGATCCTGTGTCTTTGCATGCAGTCCATATTTCATAGTCTACGTCCTGCAGATTGCTACTCTGGAGTAGTTTTGGCTACGCTGGAAGTCCATTTAGACTTGTGAACACCGCGTCAACGTTGTTCCATCCAGCACTTCAGTGTTTTTTTTTTTTTTCGTTTTTTTTTCTTGTATAATTGTGCCATTTTCATGGTGAGAATTACGAAGCAGAGCGGCGCGAGTGGCTTCTGTGTCTCCGCGCGCAAAATGTGCGGAGATTTGTAAGTAGAGTGTGAATGCGTAGATATAAAACTGCTGTTGAAATGAACGAAATCTCCTCTGGACTCAATTTCTTTCCTTCGATGATCGCGTACAGACAAAACACGTGAAGTGTCGCTGGTCAAGCTTGGGGAACGAGAAAAGTAAATAATTTCTATATTTTGTTACTTCGAGTTATTATGAAGTACCTTCCTTACTGAAGGAGAAATTTACAAATGCACTAGCACAACAAGTCCTTTTGCACTAAAACTACACCTACTTGAAGCACAAAGGCGATGGTATCATTATTTGTTACGTGCGACATCGTTGTCCTGTTAGCTAAGCACTTTTCACCGTAATTAAAATAAGAAATAAAGGAACACAGTAAAAGCTGAAGGACCTTGTCATTCGAGTGCCGTCAAATTGAGAGAAAAGCTTTTAGGTTGCTACACACAAATTTACGCATCATGACAACATCACGAATGTCAAACTCTTTCATTTTTCACAAGAAAAACGGCGGCATGCAAAACAAGTGTATATGTATGTACAGCGTCATTTGTATTCCATTACGCTTTGTGCGCTCCACGACCTGCTTCTAGTGCACATTCGCAATTGCGCTAGCCAAGCCAAGGACACATCTTTAAAAATGGTGATGAAGTTCGCCTTCATACAGAGTTCTGGGTCGAGCGCTATGCTCTTTCAAAACCTGAGAGAGAGAGAGGGAGTGAGAAGCTGGAATAATTTCTAGGTCAAATAAGTTTTCTTCTTCTTCTTTCTGTTTTCTTCCTTTCTTTTTTGAGGCACCCACCGCGTTAGCTCAGTGGCTATGGAGTTGCGCTGCTGAGCACAAGGTCGCGGGTTCAATCCCGGCCGCGGCGGCTGTATCCCGATGAGGTCGCAAAGCAGGAACGCTCGTCTACTGTGCATTGTGTGTACGTTACGTTAAAGAACCCCAGGTGGTCAAAATTAATCCAGAATCCCCCACTACGGCATTCCTCTTAATCAGATTGTAATTCTCGCACATTTAATTTATATTCTAGACAATTGCGTAGATGCACCTCAGTGGTAAACATATATAGGCGAGATATGCCTTATCCAAAGCGAAACTAATCGTCCCTGAAAACACAATCGGAAACCCGAAGCTAAGTAATATTTTCGCTTTTAGTTTAACGCGTTCATTATCATAAACCTGAAGAGAAAGCGGTCAATGAAAGTTCTTGTTAGCGGAATGCTTTATCATACCGCAATACGCAATCCGCAACAGCAAACCACCGTCCCATGAGCCGTCAACAGCGCGTGCGCGCCTGCACTGGTTCGCGTGCACCAGGCCCCCCGAAAGAACGCATCACCTAGCGCATCGTGCATCTGGTCACGATGAACCATCTTATAATGATACGTCTCATAAAGCAGCAATCGAGATGGCTTTACCTTAAACTATGTATTATATTACCGGATATTTTGAAATTAGGCTTCAGCGGCCACGAAACGAGCGCATGCAAGAAACGAGAGTATCGTTAACTGTTCTGGCGGATTTTTAAGAACGACTGGATTGTGCGACCATCTTAGAATGCTATCGTGCGCGCGCACCACCTCCTTGTCACTTTGCTTCCTTCACCGTCAGCTTCAGTGCAGAATAGCTGACCAGAATCAACATAGTTAACTTCCTTGCACTTCTTCTCAATTTTGGTATGGTACCAACAAGGACAAATGTATGATGAAGAGGTTTGACCTATTTATTTATTTTGTTAGTCAGTTGATTCGGTAATTAGTAAGTCATTGTTAGTTCGTTTAATGTTCCAAAGGAGGCATTAACATGGTATTTTGCTGGGCTAGTTGGCAGTTGATGCGCATCAACTATAGCATGAACCCATAAGGTAAGACAGGGGCGACAGCTGTGTTCTTCCTTTTCTGTGCCCCTGTCTTACGTTGTGCTGGGCCAACCATGTGGTTACGAGGCGCCCATAGTGCAGAGCTCCGCATTCATTCTGACCAGCTGAGTTTCTTTAACGTGCACGCAAAGGTCGGTAGATGAGCGTTTTTTAATTCCGCCGCCATCGGAATGCGGCTGCAGCGACCGGAACTCGGAAACCGCCACTTCGCGCTCAGCAGCAGAACGGCGTGGACATTGAGCCACGGCTGCAGGTTCGCCGGTGCAAGACTTAGCCCACTGCTAACTAGTATAGTTTGGGTGATCTCACGACAACCGGCGAATGGTACAGCATGAAAGGTTTACTGTCGTGACAGTTCTTGGTGATTTGAAGAAAACTGCAAGAAAAATGCCGCAGATCCAACAAGTTGGAATCTATATACAACGAAGTTTTGTATGAGTGCATAAAGAGTCGAAACACGAGTTTGTCGTTACTGAATGTCTGCACAAATTGACACGGGAGGGTTTATTCAGGCATTGTAGAGAGGCTAATGCAATGTCGCCAATGTCTTTCCCCCCCTGTCCACCGTCTCCATGGATGCGCGGACGCGAGCGCCATTTGGTGGTGGTGCAAGGAACCCAGCGGCCAAGTCGCGCGCGTCGTCCGTCGTGTTTGATTGGCTTATTCGGCCAGAGAACAACCATGCCGCCTCATCCACGGTCATGAAAACTCGGCGATGTTCACAAATAAAAGCTTCGCTTTTAATAAATAAAAGGTTTCGATGTTAATAGTTGGATGGCCGCATAATCGAAAAAAAAAAATGAAAGTACTACTGTGCGTGACACTGTTTAATTCAAAGGTAAGGGGGAACGTTGATTTCCGAAAACATTTGTATCGTGTTCTTTTTTTTCCCCTTTTTGTGACACCCAACCGCCGCATCTTTGGCAGACGAGATATACGTACCCTGCGTGAATAAAATGTTTGAGAGACTTGGTTGGATGGTTATCTATTCTCGTACTTCTGCGAACAAAGCTAGACAAATCGGCGTGACAGGACAGACAGCGCTTGTCTGTCCTATCACGTCCTTTTTTTTTTTTTTTTTTTTTTTACTAGCTTTATGCGGAATACAACGAGAATGGGTCACCCCATGCCAACGGCATAGCTGCACTCAGACACTGTTGGAGCTACCTAAAGAAAAAGAAAGCGCAAAGAAAACGCAAAGAAAAATTATTTTCTGAACTGGAGCAGTAACAGATTGCACAACGACCAAAGTTTCGGCCTTTAGAGACGACTACTGTTTTGACGTCACGTCCCGGATAAATAAGTAAAAGAAAGATAAAGTAAAATAAAACGACATATTTGTGGGGAAAAGAGCGACAGACCCATCCCCCATTTCGAAATTTAGGCGGGGCGGGCAGTTTGCTCAGTCGTCTGGCACACGGACCACAGCGTCGCGGCCGTTTTCTCTGCGGGCAAGCGAGCGCCCGGAGCGGTGACTGGCCGTGCCTCAGCGACAGCGCGCGGACGCGGCGCAATGCGCGTGACCGTGCCGGCTATCGACAAGTGGCAACTCGGGCCTCGTCTTCTTCGGTGGACGGAGAGGGAGTGACGCGAGCTGGGCACAGGGCGACCAGACACGCGCGCCGAAGGAGTCGGCGTGGCGAAGCCCGCGTCGGTGCGCGTCGCTGTCACGAACGCCGGCAGCCATGGCCGCCTGGCGCTGACAGCAGGGATGCTGCCCCCCTTGGCGCGCCGGCCCCGCAGGGAAGGCCTCGCCGCGCGGGCCGCCCTTTCCATGTTCGGCCCTCAGCTTCCCGCGGCGGCGGCAGCAAAAGCAGCAGCGAGTCGGCGAGCACGACACAAACAGCCACCGGGAGCCGCGGCCTCCGCTCGGATGCCGCCGCCGGCAGAATGCACTCGCCGCCGCCGTTGCCCCGGCCCAATTACCTTCCCAGCATCGCTGACCTGTTCCCGCTGCCGCTTAATTCCTCGAGCCCGTGAATCGCGCGCGGGAGCAGCAGCTGCGCGGCAGTCGGGCGCGACAATATTGCGCTCAATGCCTCGCTGCCAGCTCTCAATCTACTAGCGCGCACCTGTAGGTGCACTGACCGACCCCCAGGGGCGAAAGCACCGGTGGTCGCGGAAAGTACGTGAAATCGCTCACTTAGAAACCCAGGCGAGCGTGTTTCTCCATTTTCTTTATTGCAGGGCGATTATGTGAGAAAGAAAGAAAAAAAGAAAGAAAGAAATGCTGATAGGGTCACCGAGCCTTCTGAACTAACTAACTAACTAACTAACTAACTAACTAACTAACTAACTAACTAACTAACTAACTAACTAACTAACTAACTAACTAACTAACTAAAACTAAATAAATAAAATAAAGATCCAGAAGGAACGCAAATATTTGTTCACCAAGTTTGTGAGAGCATTTTAGCGTCTTTTAAAAAGCCGTATTGCGACCAGTG
The DNA here is from genome assembly GCF_013339745.2 of Dermacentor silvarum. Classification (NCBI taxonomy): domain Eukaryota; kingdom Metazoa; phylum Arthropoda; class Arachnida; order Ixodida; family Ixodidae; genus Dermacentor; species Dermacentor silvarum. Next base: position 59,667,699 of record NC_051154.1, on the reverse strand, counting down.
ACTTTGGAACGTAATCTTATTGGCGTCGCCCGCAGACGGGGTTAAAAATTGAAAAAAAAAAAAAAAAAAAAAGACGGACGGGATCACTTACTTCGGTTTTCCGTGCAGTAGATCCGAAGCGGGAAGAACGGGCAAGTATGGCTTAGAATTTCCCGCGAAATACCCCGAGTGACATGTTATTTTCTTGTCTCACGTAGCTACATTCCTTCATACGATCTGAGTCAGCAGCAATAGTTGCTATGTTTTGTGAAACTCGCTATAATGTCACTGACATTCGCCATAACATACCGGCTAGCGAACTAGACTAAAGGTGAGTTTATCCGGAGTGCTGGGCTCCTGAGCACTGTTCCTAGCACATACAGCTTTTTTTTTTTTTTTTAAGTTGCTCACTTGATAAATTTGAAGGTGTGCTATAACCACGGTCTACAGCCCTTGGTCTATAACCGCCAAAACGACAAATTTTCTCTTGAAAATGGGGTTTGAAGCGAAAAAAAAAAAAGCTCATAATGTCAGACGATTTGGAAAAGGAAAGAAACAAGCTTGCTGTTGAGAAATTTTAAAACCTTAAAATATTCTAGCACCTGACCTAGAGCTCAGGTGCTATAGTTTTTACAAAGAAACAGTATTTACTCATATTGGTATAGCTAAAGAGTACCGGTCCCTGTGACATGGCGGCTAGGTGTGCTATGCAGCACTACATAAGCAATACAATTACCTCGCGAAGATGAAAGGATAAAAAATTATGTAGATCCAACGCACATTATGTGAAGCGAAGCTTTTGTGAAGCGGTTAATGAAATGCTCTCAATTTGCTGATTTCATTGCTGCGCCTTCAGCGTATACGAAACAAGGCGTTGCGCTGCTGAGCACGAGGTCGCGGGATCGAATCCCGGCCGCGGCGGCCGTATTTCGATGAAGGCGAAATGCACAAACGCGCGTGTGCTTGCGTTGTAATGCACGTTAAAGAACCCCAGGCGGTCAAAATTAATCCGGAGCCCTTCACTACGGTGTGCCTCATAATCAAAACTGGTTTTGGCACGTAAAACCCCAGAAAAAAGAAGGAGGCGTATACGAAACTGGTGCACACGCACGAGCGTTCGCGCACCCGTTCTACGCGATGTGAGAACTCTTATACTGGCTTGTATTTCTTCATTTCTTTTTATTTATTTTAAATTTATCGCCCGCTTCTTGCACAATCCCCCGTTGGGCGTATGCGCCATAGTATGGAAATCATCATCTCAAATAGCTAGTTGACGTTGACACGATAGAAGTGCGCGTGAGAGTGTGGCCTAATGCAATAAATAAAAAAGAAAGTGTTGCCCGCTGGTAAGGACATCAGGCTGCTGTGCTGTAGGTCTGCTGTTCGATTCCAGCGTTGGGAGCGTAATAATGTTTTTTCAAGCGAAGCTTGTATTGGCTCGCAAGTGTCGGTGCCGTTGTAGGTGTGACCGCAAAAAAACCCGGCTCGCGCAAGTGAAGGAAAACGACGGGAAAGGTAAAGAATAGACCGCTTGTGAAACACGTGAGGCGCGCGCCCGTAACACGTGACGGGAGCACCCAATCAGAAGCGGGCGCGCGCCGGCGGAAGGGCAAGGGAAGGAAAGAGCCTCGCGCGCGTTGAGTCGGGTCTCCTTTTCAGTGCACGCTCGGCAAACGGATGGGAAGGCCCCGCGTTCTTCGGTTGGCGGTGCAACAGGCCGTTTTCGACGAGAAACGCCGTCAACGGCGCCGGGAACAGGCTCGCGCTCGCCGTGCGGATCCTGCGTTCAAGGCAGCCCAGGCTCGGTTACAGCGGCAGGCAGCGGATCCCACGTTAAAAGCCTGTCTTACCGAAGCCCAGCGTGAATGAAGGGAAGCGAACCCCGAGGCCAGGGAAGGCGACACCCAATTTTGAGGGTATCAGAAGCTTCGCGTGCCCCCCTGTTCCCCGGTAGGGGAAGGGCCGACGAATTTTTTTTTACAGCGAAGCTGTTGAGGGCTCAGTCTCCGATGGTCGTGTCGGCGCGTAGAAAAAAAAAACTCTCATTGGCAGTATGCTGTATGTGCGAGTGAAAGCGCGCGTGCCTCGCGCGCTTTCACGGGGAGCGAGCGCACGGCGGAGAGCAAACGCGGCTTCCGTCGCGCGAAAGGCCGTGGGGGGACGGGAGGGAGGGAGGGAGGGGAGGCGACGTTTAGGTGTAGTACCAAATGCGTATCTTGCGACCGGGCGCAAGGGGAACTGGCGACTCAATCAAGTCTGAGAAGATTTAATATAAAAGGCATGTGCTGCCGGTGTTTTGTTTCACGACATTTGTTTATGGGCTGTCATTCTCAAAATTTTGAGGAGCTGTATAAACTTGGACATGTAGCAGCAGACGGCGCAGAACTGTTGTTGACGGCGGCGGCATTTTGCCCGCGTTCGGCGCGAACGCGGGCAAAACACGTCACCAACGCGCGGCGTTGGTGACGTGTTTATGAACATGCCAACCTTTGCCGTACACCCTATGGCGGTGTACCGTAGCGACCATAAGGCCATGGTCCCTGTGGTCACTAAATAAATGAAAACCACTGGATCAAATATATTTACCATTTTTTAATAGTTCAAATAACCAATCACATCTTAATAGTCATAATTGGAAATACACAATTCCCACCATAGTACAGCTTCGCTGGTCTTCCATCCCCACCCCAGTGGAAGGGCTGACAGTTTTTTTCTTTAAAATATGAGCTACTGAGGAGCAATAGCAGCAACATCATCCCAGCCGGTCAGCAGCCACAGTCAGGCAAGTTCGGGAGGGTTTGCAACGAAAGCTTCGCTTTAAAAAGAAGGCTGATGTTTAATATACGCATAAGAGGCACCCGAAGAACTTGCATCAAGTCAACTTGACTTTCATGATGGTTACGATTCCAACCACATTGTCAGTCCTCCTAGCACCACTATTGTAATAAACACACAACCCATGCATACGGATAGCAAAAGAAACACGTCTGTGCCAAATTACACTTATCTTTAGCTATAAATGGCAGTGCCATCCAATATAGTGTCAGAGTTCTGGCACTACCGCAATTGGCAACTATGGCATCGATTCTAGGAATGCTAGATGAGAGATGTTGGTAGAATTTGCGTAAAAGAATAGACGTCGAATAATGGATACCTTCTTCAGGAAGAGCAGTAACTGTAAGTGGACCTGGAAAAGCCCTAATGGAGAAACAAGGAATGAAATAGATATCACCCTCTCTGCTGATCCCAGCATAGTGCAGGATGTAGACGTGTTCGGTAGGGTAAAGGGCAGTGATCATAGGTTAGTCAGGTCTGGGATTGCTCTCACTTTGAAGAGAGAAAGAGCAAAAGTAGTGATGAAGAAACAGGCCAACCTAGACGCAGTAAGGGTTAAAGCAGACCAATTCAGGATGGTGCCTGAATTGGTCTGGAAGATTAAGATAACATAGAGGTTATCAAAACAAAAAAAAAATTGAAACAGGAAGATTAAGATAACATAGAGGCAATGAATGAAACCGTAACTAGGCTGATTTCAGAAGCAGCAATTGAAGTAGGAGGTAAGGCGCCAAGGCAACCAGTAGGTAAGCTCTCCCAAGTAACAAAGGACCTAATAAAGAAGCGGCAAAACATGAAAGTGTTTAGCTCAAGAGACCAGGTAGCATTCGCTTAGCTGTAAAAGCTGATAAACAGGAATAAAGTAAGCAATATTCGTTATTACAACGTCAGGAAGATTATGAAAGCAGTAAAAAACGGCAGTAGCATGAAATCAGTAAGAAGAAAACCTGGCATTGGACATCTATGCATTGAGAGACCAGCAGGGTAATGTCATCAGAAATTTCGGCGATACAGTTAAAGCAGGAAAATAATACTATGCTGTCCTGTACAGTACCCAGAGCAGCCATGTAGCCTTCATTGGAAGTAATGATGAACAGGATACAGATACTTTTTCTATAACTAGCGATGAAGTTAGCAGGGCCTTGCAATATATGTCGACGGGAAAGGCGGTATGACTCGACTTCAAGTGTACCAGAGAGCTGGAAGAATGCCAACATTATATTGATCCATAAGAAATGAGACGTTAAAGAATTGAAGAATGTATAGGCCCATTAGCTTGCTTTCAGTATTGTATAAAATATTCACCTAGATAATTTCTAATCGAATCACGGCAACACTTGACGTCAATCAACGAAGAGAACAGGCTTGCTTTAGTCGGGGATATTCTACACTGGATCACGTCCATGTGCCCAATCAGGTAATCAAAAAATCTGCGGAGCACCATCAACCTCTCGAAATGGATTTCATAGACTATGAAAAGGCATTTGATTCAGTAGAGATACCAGCACTCATGGAAGCATTGCGTGTGACAACCGCTTCTAAAAACAAAGCATTAAATGTGGGAAAACCTAAGGACCGAAACAAGTCCGTACTGCTGGATGCCAGTGGTATAGTAAGTAACACTCTTTAACATACTCTTCAGGATTCGGTCAGCGCGGCTCTGCCAATGAGCAGAACAAAGAGCAAATACTCTAATACGATATCTTAAAACGCCGTGTCCAAGGGCGTGCGTGATTGTTTTTTACAGGTAGAGGAACAGAAGCTTTATTAATAATAATAATAACATTAAATATTAATAATAATAATAAGAAATTAATCAATCAAATGTTTAAAATACTGCCCAGTAAAGCTACGGAGCCTTCGTACTGGTGCACTTAAAAATTAATACGCAAGGCAATATGTACAGAGAAGACAAATCTGCTAGACATTACAATGTGAGATAGGGAAACACAAACGAATAGGGTAACAGTAAAGAAGGATGCGGACGGAAAAGGGAGTTAGTCATACAACATGATTATCTGCATATATACAAAGCACACGAAATGAATTCTGAAATTTGTCAATACAGGAAAAATAATTATTACTTTTTTTGGAGTAGGGCAGTCTCTAATGCAACATGGCCGCGCAGAAAACGCGCATTGCTGCCTGATATAATTTTGCTGCACGGAAAATCGCACATGATCAAGAAGCTTTCGACAATTCACAATGCAATGAACCACCTTATGAGGAACAGAAGGTCTGATTTAATACGTCTTGATTTTAATGGTCGGAGTTGCGGCATATATTTTAGCGAGCTGGACGATGGTCGTCAGAATGGCAAAAGCGGTGCTTGAAAAATAATTATCAGTTTATTCTGGACGCGTTCAATGAGGTCAGAATTAAATAAGCAAGTTCCGCCCCAAACTAGAGAGGCGTACTCTAGTAGTGGAAGACACACAGTAGAATACAATTTAATATAGGCAACGCGGGAGTGGAGGTCATGCGATATACGACAAACAATACAATACCAAGAGCGCGAAGGGCACGCTGCTTCGCATATTTAGCGCATGAAGTGAAATTTAGCGTTTTGTCGAAGTACCCACAAAGATCTTTCATTTCATCCACTTTGGGCAATGTAGCATACCGAAGTGTGTATGAAAATTGCACATGGTGTGTTTTCCGCGTATAACTTAACACCATAGTTTTGAAAGCATTTATGAGTACTTTATTGTCTCTGCACCACTTTTAGAGTGAATAAATGTCGTTGTGGATGTCAACGCAGTCGTGAACACTGTTGACAGTCTTAAATAACTTTAAGTCGGCAGTATATAGAAGGAAGAGTGTTGAATGGCTGACGAAATGTCATTTATGAACAGTAGGAAGAGAAGAGGGCCAAAAACAGATCCTTGAGCAACTCCGCTAGTGACCTCATAGCTAACAGAACTCTGCCCATTAATGCCAACGAAGCACCATCTATTACTTAGGTAATTAGATGTCAGGGCAGTGATGGAAGAAGGTATGTTCATTTGCGCGAGCTTTGTAATGAGGAGCTCATGGCAAACTACATCAAATGCTTTACTTAGTTCAAAGTTAAGAGTGTCTAGTTGGCCCTTACTATGTATCACACTGGAAGCATGGGTCATAAATGTGACCAAGTTCGTTGTGGAGCGCTCTGATACAACGCCATGCTGTTCGCCTATTAAAATGTCCTTAGCACTAACAGAAAGCAGGGAATGCAGCAGATTCAAACATTTTTGACGCAACTCAGAGGATAGATATAGGCCGGTGGTTAGTAACTGCACTTCTAGCACTCGATTTGTATACGGCCACTATACCACTACTACCTTCTAAGTGCTAGGAGACGTAGTACACTTTAGGGAACTGTTAGAGATGCTTGTGAGAACAAGGACAAGTATGTTTCCATATGTCTTAAGCAGTGCGGGAGGGATACCATCAACTCCACAAGAAAGGGAAGCTCTGAGGCGCTTCATACACTTCAAAACCAGGTCTTCATTGAGTGATATCGTACGCACTGTACCAGACTGAGAAGGAAGGTTACTGGAAGTAGAAGCATAATTTACACCAAATACAGAACATAAATGTTCTGAGAGGGCATCAGCAGTGTTCGAGACAACATTGCCATTTTCATCAATACGAAAGACATCTTCAGCCCTCTTTTTAGAAGAGTGAGAGAGCGCACGTAGCTCCAGAAATACGTATTTTGAATTACGTATCATGTTGGCTTCAACACGTTCACTGGGGTCGTAGTCACCATTGTTTTAATGAAATTAATAATAAATAAATAATTTAATCATTTACCATGCATGCCCAGGAACAACCCTAAGGTCTGAGTGCTGGCTTACGCATACAATAAAAATAAATAAATAAAATAAATAAAAAACTACAGGTGAATATAAGTTTAAAAAAAATGAATCAAAAGAACAAGTTTAAAAGAAGACGGTACATACACCAAAGCGCAAGGTGAATAAAAAAGAAAAACGAGGAGAAGGGCTGTTGAACCACGCGTGAAACTATGACGGAACAACGCAAAGCTCGGAAAAGAACAATGACAGCGAGTAATGAAAAATATCGAGATCATGAAAATAAGCGTTATAAAGACTGTATTCTGTGGTAGGTTGAGTGTTGGCGACGACAGTCAGGAACATGGAAAGTTCTATGTTCTCTGGTGATATAATAATAATAATAATAATAATAATAATAATAATAATAATAATAATAATAATAATAATAATAATAATAATAATAATAATAATAATAATAATGGTCACCAAAAAATACACAGCAACACAAACAGGCCCGTCTAAGCCTCAATTGGCTTGTAAGACCGTGCCATGCGCATGATACAAACGGTAAATGAAAAAGATGTCGATGAAACACAAAGACAGAAAGAAACAAAAAATGATCAGAAAAAATATTCAGATAATATTTGGTTATTCTACTTGAAACAGAAGTTGAAGCAGTAAAAATGACACAAGAAAGGGAAGCTCTGAGGCGCTTCATACACTTCAAACTTCACCATAACTCCCTCAATAATTCTTTCAGCATGCTTTTTGAAGCAGCGTCAAAAATTTCATTCGGTAGCTTGTTAAACATGTCCGGCACATAAGCACAGCGTCTGGCCGCACCATACCTTGTCGATGAACGAGGAACCGCATATCGGACAGGTTTACGAAGTTGCCTTGCGGAGGTATTTTTTAAATGCGTAGCATTTCTTACCGGCGGCTCTGTCTGTTGTCCGGCGCCCCACACCCCCACAGCGCATGCGCGTCCCCTCCTCCTCTCTCTCCTCTCCTACGCTCCCCCCTTTCTCTCCTCTAGGAATCCGGAGCGGCGCGCTCGACAGGTGGTGCGACAGCTGCATACTCCGCTGGGGGCGCCACGGTAGTTCCGCGGTATGAAAATGGCGGAGCGCGCACGCCTCATTCTCTCTCATGTGCAGCGCCGCGATGAGCGCTCGGGCCGCTGCCGCGAAACCATCTCCCGCTCAAGCTAACCATCTCCCCGCTGCTTCGCAGCCACACATGGTTCCCTTTAGCGGCAGATGGAGTAATTTTTTTGTTTGAAAGCGGAACTCCAATAGTGTTTTACGAGCAATGATTGAAAATTCGGTAGACCAAGTTCACAGAAGATATTTGCAGCTGTTACTGTTTGGGAATTACAGGCAACAATTTTAAGAATATTTTTTATAATCCTGTCTACCCTGCATCTCCAACGATCCGAGCAGAATCCGAAGACCGTAAGGCCATATCTCAATACACTGTAACCCAATGCATGCACAATCATTTTTTCTTACAGAGAGGGGCGCAATACTTTTCATATTACACATCAGCCAAGCGACTCACCTCAGTTTTGAACAAATGAGTGATAAGTTATGTTGCCATGATAAGTTGCTATTGAAAAATATTCCGAGATATTTAACACAATCTACGTATGGAATAGGAGTACATTTACAAAAAAAAAAACACAGTTCGACTTATGTAAGTAGAGAGGCAAGTTAATTACAGTAGTCTTGAGTGGAGAGCGGAAACACACAAGTTGTGTTTTTTGGGCATTGACAACCATTCCATTGTTAGTGAACCAAAGCATTGTATTGTATTTTGCAACATTTCAGTGGACATTTTGTAAGAAATATGTTTTGCCAGTAACACCGTGTCGTCAGCATACTGGAACACAGAACACTTGGAAATCGCCAAAGGAAAGCCATTAACGAAGATATTAAACAACAATGGCGATAAAATTGACCCCTGTGGTACAACAGCATTCAGCAACAACTTAGAACTGAAAACGCCCTTATCATCAGTAGCGACCACTTGAAATCGGTTGCTCAAGTAATTTTTGAGAATGTTGTAAAAGGGTCCACGAAATCCCCGAAAATACAGTTTACTTAACAAGATTTGGTAGTTCAGGGTGTCAAACGCTTTCGCTACGTCTAAGAAGAGAGCACACGTGAAAAGATTCTGATCGAATGCCGAGAACAGTTCGTCTGAAAATTCTTCAAGCAGTGCAACAGTACCGCGCCCAGAAACAAAACCAAACTGGCGATCAGTCAGGATAGAAAATTTGTTAAGAAAAGAAGACATAGTGTGGAAAGAAATTTTTCCAAGACCTGAGCAATGACCGGTAAGATAGAAATTGGCCGATAGTTTTCGATCTTACCTTTATTCCCTTACTTATGTAGTGGTAAAACAACTGCAGTTTTTAGGCATGCCGGAATTTCATCACCTTCCAAAAACCCATTCAGTATATGGAGGATAATATCTGACAGAACATTGAAATTCCTTCGGATGATGTGTAATGATATTCCATCATATCCAGTGGGCTTGTTAGGACGGAAACTGGAAAGAATTATTTCCAGATCACACCTCGAAAGTTTAGGAAGAAAAGCTGACTCCGATATGGATTGCGTTACCGACCGAGTGTTTGTGGATGAAGAGACAGCGCTTAGGGACGCTTTTACAAAGTGCCTGTTGAAAGCATCAGCCACTGCTGTGGGAGGTTGCTGAAAAGAATCGAAAACAGACCATTTACTGGAACTCACCCCTCTGAGATGATTTACCAAAGACCAAGTTTTGCTTACATTATTTGAAGATTGTTGAAATTTATGAAAGAAGTAACGGCGTTTGCAGCCAGGATCCTTTTGTAATGAATAATCAACTCGAAACACTTTCCAGAGGCAATGTCAGCGAATGAGCTGCCGTTGGGCATCGTAATACAGGCGTCAAGCCGTTGTAACTGACATAAACGCGTTGTGAAGAGATTGTGTAAACATATTTATCACCGGAAATGCGGGTGTCCTTAGTCATTAGCTAGCTTTAGAAATAGCGCACGCATGCGGTGTTAGCGCTTCCAAAGTTATACGGCCCTGCTTGCGTTCTTACGTACTGCGTTTGTGTTCTTTTGTATGCCTTTTTGCGTTCTTTCGTACGCCCGGTGGTTTGCGTCCCTTAACTTTGGCTGCGCAAAACCTAAAACTCCCTATATTTTCGTAGCATATTTAGTTTTTTTTCCTTGTACATGTATAATGCTCTTTAATGTACTCTATACTAATGCTAACCAGTATACGCAAGGCAATAACATGAATATAAACAACAAAAGTTTTATTTTATAATGCTGGTAAGCAGCGCACGTTGACCAAGAGCTGTTGACCACTTTTATCAGAAACATCCAAATAATTGAGTTTGTCTTGAAGGCAACACTTCCCTTTCTTTCTTTCTTTCTTTCTTTCTTTCTTTCTTTCTTTCTTTCTTTCTTTCTTTCTTTCTTTCTTTCTTTCTTTCTTTCTTTCTTTCTTTGAAAAGATTTCACAAGCAACATTTGTCGCTTTTAAAAACCGGCCCTCAAGCAGAGTTAGGGAGTCGCTACTCCGGAGTTGGAAGCATTTCAGAATCCTGTATTTTCAAATGCTTGCAATGGAATGACAATTGAATGGTGGCACTGGTTGTGCAGATGGAATGGGAATGGAATGGAAGCCAGAGATTCCAGAATGGAGTCGGAATGAAATGGGTACATAGTCCTGGAGCACTATATGTTAGTTTTAGGAGAGACTACAAAACGGGAAATTTACCAATTACACTAAACTGGACTAGGCCAATTTATTATATTTCTCCATTTCTACTCTTACCGTATCGACCGATATGGGACTAACCCTGCCGCGGTAATAATAAACAAGACGGTATTCTACATGATTCTAAGCTTCTGAAAACCTGCAACCTTTTCTGCGTTACAATATTGAAGTTAATTGAAAGAGGGCAACTTTTAATTGTCAAGAATGAATTAATTTAGCAAGAGCATCTTTGACCAACGACACAAGGATGGAAAGCAAAAACGACTTTGCAAACAATTGCGGCCTACGCGAGTCCACGGTGATTTTCGAGTTGCGATAACCGGTAGTTAGAGAAGTATGCTGAAAAAAATGTTGCTAGGTAATATGCCAGTAAATGTCATACAAAATAAAGATCGCCCTGAAAAACATATCAGTGCTTCTCGCTTTTATGTTAGACCACCATCAAAGTGACAGAAAAATAGTACCTGCGCAGAAAAAAAGAACGCAACATTATTTGTAGCAAAAATATTGAAATACCACGGGCGAGACGACGCTTTATTCCAAGAAAGAAAGATGGCGCCGACGCAAGAAGAACACGAGCCGATGATTGATGATGGTTTAGTACAGATGAAGATGAAGTACGTCCGCATAAAATAAATGCTTTCACTAATTTTCCCCGAAGACGGAAGTGGCCAGCCTGGCCGCACGTTAGACTGTGGAACGCAGATGAAAGGGTTTCAGGTGGGAAACGTGCACGATCTCTGTTCCACTGGCAGCGCCGGTCAGTTGGGGCATCAACAGGTGTAACGCGATTGTTCACCGGCGAGGTCTGCTCTATGATTTTGTAGGGGCCAATATATCGAGACTCAAGCTTCTCACGTAAACCGGGTGTTCGTGCAGGTGTCCATACAGGAGCACATCGTCACCACGGCGGTAGGAAACGACGCGGTGAGAGTCATCTTACCGGTGTTTGCGATCGTCTTGGCTTGTTTCAGTGTTCATACGGGCGCGACGACGACATTGGGCAAGACGAGACACAAACTGGTCGCAAATGAATGGTGAAGCGTTGACGGGGCCAGAGAACAAAGAAACGTCGAGTGATGAGGCTGGGTGGCGGCCGTATACTGAGAAAAATAGAGAGTACTCGGTGGTCTCTTGAACAGACGTATTGTACGCAAATGTTACAAATGGGAGAATCGCATCCCAGTTACGATGGTCAGGTTGAATATAAATGGATAGCATGTCGCACAGCGTGCGATGAAATCGCTCTGTTAGGCCATTGGTTTGAGGGTGGTAGCTAGACGTTGTATTGTGCACGGTGTTAGACGCTTGCAAAACTTCATTAAGAGTGCTTGAAAGAAATTCCTTGCCTTAGTCGCTCAAAAGGACGTCAGGGGCCTCGTGACGTAAGTAGATAGCCTGCAAGAAGAAGGCCGCTACTTCCGAGGCAGTTCCTGAACGTGTTGAGGATGTTTCAGCGTACCGGGTCAAGTGGTCAACAGCAGTAACGATCCATCTGTTGCCGTCTGGAGTAGTTGGGAGGGGCCCGAAAAGGTCAATGCCGACGACAGAGAAGGATTCTGCTGGACAAGGAAGTGGTTGTAGCGTCACGACCGGAGCAGCAGTAGGTCGCTTACAGTGTTGACAAAGCGTGCACGAGGCAACATCTCTAGCTATGCTCGTGGAAAGACCTGGTCAAAAGCAGATTTGCCCTTGCTTCCGTGATAAGTCCTGACCTTACTGCTGCTCAGAGTGAAGCGTTGCTCAAATTACTCACGAAGCATCAGGCCTCCTTTGATATGAATACTTCGTCACTCGGACAGACCTCCGTTGCCTCTCATCGTATCGACACCGATGGCGAGACTATTGTACGCCGTCATCCCCACCGAGTCTCTTTGGCCGAACGCAAAATCATCGAGGAGAACGTCGCCGATATGCTGAAAAGAAACGTCATACGTCCCTCCGCCAGTTCTCGGTCATCACCCGTCGTTTTAGTGCAGAAGAAGGATGGATCGGTACGATTCTGTGTTGACTACCGCGCGCTAAACAAGATCACCCGTAAGGATGTATATCCGATGCCCCGTATCGATGACGCCCTTGATTCTTTGCAAGGCGCGCAATACTTTTCCAGCCTTGATCTTCGCTCCGGATATTGGCAAATTCCAATGCACGAAGCGGACAAAGAAAAGACCGCCTTTTCTACTCCGGATGGTCTTTACGAGTTTAATGTAATGCCTTTCGGCCAATGCAATGCTCCCACCACATTTGAAAGAACGATCGACACTGTTCTTCGCGGCCTCAAGTAGAAAACTTGTCTATGTCACCTCGACGACATCGTCGTGTTTTCCTCGACTTTCACTGACCATCTGCAACGCCTATAGATGAAGTGCTCACATGCCTTTCTAATGCCGGACTTCAATTAAACATGAAGAAGTGCAGTTTCGCTCGCACAGCGATTAAAGTCCTGGGTCATCTCGTTAGCAAAGACGGCATCCAGCCCGATCCGGAGAAAATTTCCGCAGTGCTCAACTTTCCACGCCCACTTCATGCAAGAGGACTGCGCAGCTTCCTTTGACTCGCCTCATACTTTCTACGCTTCATCCGGAACTTCGCCAGCATTACCCCGCACCTCCACCACTTGAAATACCACGGTCGAGACGACGCTTCATTCCGAGAAAGAAAGATGGCGCCGACGCAAAAAGAACACGAGTCGATGATTCATGATGGCTTTGTACAGATGAAGATGAAGTCCGCATAAATGCTTACAATATGTGTATTACTAGGCACGCAAACGCAAGTAGTAAACAATTACAGAGAAATATAATTCCAGAAATTCCATTTGCTTGAATTTGAGGAGTCGAATGGATTAGCTCAGTCACTCCAGGAGGGGTAATGGTTCAACTCTCGGCATTCCGAGGAGTTCAAAGGAGTAGAATTACGGAGATCTCCACTCGCCGGAATGGAGTGGAAATGAAATAGATTGCTCCACTCCGCAACTCTGCCGTATAGTGCGCCCGCTAGCTTACCATGACACAAATATACGAATAAGGTGCTTTACGAGTAATGCCTGTTGAACCAGATCTATGGCAGCTCCACTCTAACTTCGATATGGCGAGAAGTGACCTCTCGCTGAGCCACATAATCAAACGCGCGACAACGAGTCATACCTGCATTGCCTTGAAACCGTGTTGAGGAAGCGTCCGCCCTCTTGGCCCCCTCTCCTTTGTTTTTAGATTGCGCAGCGTCTTTTCCTCCTACTGAAAGAACCGAAAAATAAAAGGGAAGATGGGGTGAGGTACGCATTCAAGCGAGGATACTAAGGAGAGCCTGAAAGCGCGGCTCATTTATATGCCGCTACATCCGGTGTTGTTCGTCTCCATTTGGACGAAGTGCGCGTCCTTTATTTCCTGCTGCGCGGGAGAGCGGCGCCGCGGAGACCTCGGGCGCTTAGCGCGTCCCCTTTGATTTGAGCTGCGTGACTGGTCGCTTTCCTAAGAGGTCCGCAGCGGCGGCCCGTTCCTGACATCTAACGCCGGGGAGAGTGCCCAAGGGAGATACTCATACTGGCCGGCCCGGGAGAATCGATGAGCCGAGCGGGCAGCGCTAAGAACGCCGTCGCGGCGCTGTGCACTATCGAGCGTGTTGCCGCCGCCGAGAGAGCAGCGGTGGCGTAATTGATGTGTTGTTCGTGCTCCACCTTAATGACGCGCGCAGAATCGGCTTCTACCCCCTCCCCTTCGTCCCCGTCGCCCGAGCCGGGGATACGTCGGCGCTCTGGGCACTCAGACATCGCGGCTCAAGTTGAACACGGAGGCCGGTGCCGCGAACACTCCGTTTTTACTACCGTCGCATTTTGATTGTTACCGCTATCGTTCGACCTCGCCCGTAGTCTCTCTCCTTTGTTTCTATCGTACGTTTCTCCCAAAGGAAGTCCGTTTACGATTCCGCACAAATGCAAGGCAAGCGATGAGCCCGTCGTTTACGCAACGTCGACAATTAAACGTTTCGCTCCCTGGGTTTCAGGTTTATGAGTATTTCACGGCACTAAACACGCATAACGAGGAGTCCACATATCTTCGTATAACCAAGGTATATAATAATCTGCTTCTTTTTATTAGGTTTGTTTTATTTACATGTAAAAATGTGGTCGCGCGCGTGTGCATATGTGTCGTACGCGCGCCTTCGCTATACGCCGCAAGTATAATACATATTGGAAATAAATTTTAATTTCCTTCGTTGTGGCTCCAAAATTGTCCTCATAATAAAGGTAATGCATGTTCGTTCGCTCACATAATAATTATTTGGCACCAGTCAAGGGCGCGTATGTTTGTGTCCAGTTGTGACATGTCCGTGGGAAGTTATGAAGTTGATGCCGTATAGAATGCTTAAAGTCCATTTTGATCAGGCTGATACTTTGAAGGGTACTTGCACATGTACTATTCACTTTTAACTTAATTTACACTGACTCGTCATAACAAGCTTCTAGGTTTACTGTATGGTGGTGTAATCAATTTGCTGAAAGCTTCATTTTCCGGATGTCTGTGCTACGACCTACCGCATTTACGCTACAGTGCATTTGGCGTGCACTTGGTCTGCGCCGCAACGTAACCTAACTACAACGGCGTTCTCGCCGCTAAGCATGTTGTGATGAAGGGACTGAAGCAACTATACGGTTCGTTCAATGCGCCTTTAACGCCGTTCCCATGTCCATGTGTAACTGACAAAAAGAAAAAAAAAAAAAAAAAAGGCCTGTAAAGGTGGCTTCACCACACCAAGTCTTTTACTGGGGAGAAGCCTGCTTTCCGCATTCTGTCATTTTATCCGCTTCAAGAGTTCTGCACTCAAGAACTTTCACCTACTCGTGTATGCAACAGAGAACGTAACCATGGCAATAATAATTGTCGTCATGAATAATACGCGTGAAGAGGGATCGAACATACGCCCTCTCAGGCCCTTGCGTGCGCTAAGAGGAACTATGGCCTCGTAACGCGGTGTAGAGTGAGCATGCCAAACGCTGACGGTGCTTACAGTTTTCTGTAGCTTGTAGTCGCATGACAGATGGGTCGCGGCACTTGTGTAGATGCACAGCAGACGTGTAAACACGCACTGCTATTGACCTCCTAAATGTATCTGTGTTACGTCGTTGAACACAACTACAAGAATGACAAGCAGCACTTGTTCTTCTGACTCTTCTTACGACAGTGTTGTATTTTTCTGAATATTCGAAACAACGCTTGCCGTCTTCATGAGCAGTTTCAGCAATAGTGTATGCAGCCGTCCTCTGATTCGTGAAGAGTCTCTCGAGAGAGATCAGAAAAAAAAAACAAGACAAAAGAGACAACAAAGAAAACAAGGTTGAGAAAGAATATCCTCAATATTTAGTTTTCTTTGCTTTCTTCTTTTATAACCCAGCAGAAACAAACGCGCGCATGCAGCAAAAAGAAACAAAAGTCAGAGATAAACATTCATCAAAGTAACATGACCGCCGCCCGCGTTCAGGCAAGATGATGCACCTGAAGCACAAGTGCAAACGAAAATATAAACAATCCTGGAACAGGATGTTGTGGCTCAAGCCAAGCCATTATGCATGCTTATCACACTCTTAGTTCCAGCGTGCCGCTTATGGGAGGCTTCATGCAGAGGGAAAAGAAAGGCAAGGCAAGCGAGCAGGCGAGACTGGTGCTCCGCGCGGCGTCTTGATTTCACTCGCGAGGCGCATCACGGCCGCGCCAAGCAAACGGAAAGAATGGCGCTCATTCAGCCGGTGGCAAAACAACAGAAAGATAGAAAGAAACAGAGAGAGTCGTCACGTGTTTCGGGCTTGTCTAGCGACGGACTGAATTCTGCAAGTGACGTTTTAACAGGTTTCCGAGAGAAGGCCACTAGAGGAAGCCAACCACGACGATCAGTGAGGACGCGGTCGGCTGGGTAGTGGAGGGGTAGGGTAAGGGGAGGCGGAGGGCACCGAGCGGCGAAACGAAAACAAGGCTCCCTCCTCGCGAGTAAATTCATGCGCAGTGGCGTCCTTTCGTCCCCCCCCCCCCCCTCTCCACCTCTCCCGTCCCTCTCTTACCGGTGGCGCGCGCGGAGTGTCAGAAGCCGACAAGGGCGCTAATGACAGTTCGCGGTAAATGAGCAGAGCCCAGCGATTCGCCTAATGGCTCGTCCGGGAAACGTCTAAATGATACTCTGGCTCCTAACACGTCCGCTTTGGATGGGCCGCTTCAATTTGACGGCGTGCCTTCTTGCACTTTATTCGCTTCCGGAACTCCTCCAACCGCTGGTGCGTTTTTCCGTACTTGCTTTAGTGATCTCTGCTTCAGCGCTCCGAAGGTTTCTTCACACGCTCAAGGAAAAAGTTAAAAGGAAAAAGAAAACGAAGTACAAGATTCATGCTTTTTCGTACCAGTCGTTGCTAACTTCTTGATACGCGTAAAAATAAAGAATTAAAAAAAAATTTAAGAGGGTGCCTGTCTTCCTCCCTGCTCGTTGCATTTGTCTAATTTCTCGGACGTGAAGCTTTTGTCTGGAGCATGGTTGTCTGCGGAGTAGTAATTTGATGAGAGAGTTTCTGTGGCATGAATGAAAAAAAACATATGAGAAAACTGAAAAACTCGAAGCGGAATCAGGAGCGGGAAAGCGAGGTACATTTTATGTTTTCGCGCATCTTCGTCATTTTCCTTTCCTCCGGCAAACTTGCTCCCTCATTCAGGCTTCTACGTCTCGTTATGCCCCGTGCTTTAAGACGAGGCTTTATCAGCGGTCGCAGCTTTGCGAATTTTCATATGAAGGGCATTTCCTTTCTTTTCAAGAGTATTCAACGTACCGCATTCTCTATAGATGTGGCAAATTGCGATTTGTTCAGCCGGCCATATCACTAGGTCCAGCTTTAAAATAGCGTAGTAAGATCTGTATTTTCCATATCTGCATTTTCCATTTCCCAGTTTTTTTTTTTTCGTAAAAAGGCTACAGCATAACCCCGTAATTATTTTCAGAAAATCACGAAACAAAAAAAAAGTTTGTTTCAGTCTTAAATCCTGATTATCCACACCAGAGCAAACTCTGAAATCCGGAGTTCCAAGCACGTATTTGTTTGTGAGCGTTGCGTTTGCGTAAAGAGTCGCTAGGTCTGCGCTAGAAGATCGCAGATGTGTCAGTGGCGCTGTCGGTTAAGAAGTACTCGTTATCATTGAGAGGTAACATTTAGTTGTATTTTGAATTTTAACAGGGAAGTTTTATGAATGTATACCGTTACAAAATTTGTTTCTACCATGATCATAGCATTTTCGCGATAACTCAGTACAACCTATATTAAGAATAATTATTACATCTTCAAAGTTTGGCAGCTGTGATTTTTTCTTTGCCGGTGTCACTATCTCAAAGTGGAATGTTTGTCAGCACAGCGACCGGTGCGTGCGCTCAAGCGAGTATTTACGTTTTCTTTTCTTTTGTTATATTTGAGTCTGGTATTGCTTCGGATGCAGAAAAACTGTTGCGTAATAAGTCGGAAGGTAAATTTTATGGAATCGGACTAGTTCCCAGGACGCTCAAAATCGTAACAAATAGTAAAGCTTTCTCGGTGGAGTGGCAACAGCATGCATTTAGTCGCGTGGTCCCGTAGGGCATCATCACAATGTCACCCTTAGCTGAAATCAGCTGGGACGACATACTGCACGCGAGCGTGTGTGTGTGTGTGTGTGTGTGTGTGTGTGTGTGTGTGTGTGTGTGTGTGTGTGTGTGTGTGTGTGTGTGTGTGTGTGTGTGTGTGTGTGTGTGTGTGTGTGTGTGTGTGCGTGCGTGCGTGTGCGTGTGCGTGTGTGCGTGTTTTATGTTTCATGTTTCATGTTCCCATATCGCTGATCACTGTAATGTAAGAAGGATAGATGTAGTAGCTAAAAGGAGGCAATCAAATGTGCTACCTACCCTTGTTACATCCGGCCGTCAGGTTACTGGCGCCGCAGGGACCGCTATGCTATCGTTTCTTTTTTTTTTTTTTTGCATGCGTTTCTGGCGAAGTTGCTTCGGTGAGAAAAGAGACAATTATGACGAGCGTGGTCGGTCTTCTCTTTCTCTTGCATGAAAAGCATGAAAGGCATTTAAAAGCTTTTAGTAGGCTCCAATATAATTCAGTGCCCTTTCACATGACTATTTGTGGCCTAATTTCAGTGTTGGCCTGTGCCTTTTTTTTCTTTCTTTTCTTTCTTTTCTTTTTTCTTTTTTGCAATAGATGGAAGCCACCTCGGCCAAAGGGCTATTCCGTCTATACATGTATTTAGTATTCGTGCGCATCGTATTATGCGCATGTGTTTGTATCATGTTCTGATTGTTGTACTTGCAGTGATGTAAGTGTTTTTTATATATTGCGCACAGTCATTTATCCAACTTTGTGCTGAAATGTACAAAATGTGGCCCCACAGTAATGACCAAGATAGCCAAATGTATCGCCAAAAGATATGGTGCAGATCCCATGCACCTGTTGGAATCGACATTCGGCGAAGCTTTCATTCAACAGTCAACTAAGTTCTATAAAACTAAGTGCAATGTGTACAATTGTCTTCATTTGCATCCGATGCAACACGGACTCCTATGCAATGTTTGCTTATGCACCGCGCAAACCACAACTTTAATGTCGTATAATGTATATAGGTCAGGGAACTCGAGTCAGCTCTCTAAGACTTGGACCGAACCGTGAGGTTGAGTGAGTACAATTTTGCGAGAGCCACCACCATAAGCTTCAAGAGGTACCACCCAACGACATCGTCGACTACGGAACTTGCAGCTCTTCGCGCTGCAGTTCGTCTCGTCAGCTAAGAACAACCTCGAAGGTGGTTCGTATTGAATTCTTAAACAAAATGAAACATAAAGGCTGCGTGGAGTCTGTTTGGTTAAATATATATATACAGGGTGTCCCAGCTATCACCCAGCACGATTTAATAAAAAGAGGAACGGCGCTACGCGAAGCAAACCTAGTGGTGTATTGTTTTCAGTACAGTGGAATTGCCGCCAGTAATTTTTTCGTAACTGAGACTTAATTAGGTAATTCTAATTAATTATGTAATTCGAGAAGTACTGTCCTAATTATCAAAGTGTCAATGAGAAAGTTGTACAGCAACATGAAAAACTACCGATACAGCTTTCTTTTGTTCAATACGTGCTACATAAAAGTGTTTTTCCGAGCGTGAAAGAAGCCCGCAAATGCACGCAAAGTGCCCCGAGCGGCCAGTCGCGCGGCAATTCTGCGTGTATTCGCGGGCTTCTTCGCAACAGGCGGTTGCCCACGTTCTCATAATCTGTTCTGCCTCTTTTTCCGGCGCCATGGGAATGCGCTTTATGACGTGATGCGGCTGGCAACACTGACTTAACGCACCCGGCTTGACACCCTCAACATGGTGAAGCAACACCGCGAAGAAAGGAAACCGATTCACCCCTCATCCTTCTTTACAGAAGGCTTGCCAAACTTTGCTGCATCGAGCCAAAATAGCTACTTTTAGGGTATTACGTATTTCCACCTCCTGTACTCATTGGATACGTTTCCGGCCACTTCAAATAAGTAACAGGTATTCTTAAAAATTTTGTATATGATGCTGCGTTTCTGAACAGTGCCAAACGTTTCTGAAAAG
This sequence comes from Dermacentor silvarum, assembly GCF_013339745.2. Classification (NCBI taxonomy): domain Eukaryota; kingdom Metazoa; phylum Arthropoda; class Arachnida; order Ixodida; family Ixodidae; genus Dermacentor; species Dermacentor silvarum. The sequence goes on along the minus strand of NC_051154.1, from coordinate 59,647,722 downwards.
AGGCGCTCGGGTTGAGAAATTATCAGCATGCTTTGCAAGGCTAGATCCGCCTACAGCCTGCAACATCCTCCTCCTCCTCCTCTACCAGGTATTTTACGGCACATGTATCATACATACCGGTAGCAAATGGACATCGCAAAAACACCCTTGTAATGTACTATGACCATAGAATGCATTGATCTAGACTATATAGTTTTGTCATGCGTTATTTAAGACGTAACATCGTCATAGTTCAAAACTAGAAGCAACTGCATATGCAAACAGCGCTCGTTCCAGCTTTGGAGCATTGGACCAGCGCACAGCGGCGCTAGCTTGCGTTCCGACCCTGTGCACACAGCTAAATTCATTACAACTGCATCAATAGGTCTACGGGTCACGCATTTATATTAATACAAGTGAATTTGCTCAAAATAAAACTCTCGCTAAATTTCGAAATCCTGTTGGAAGAAACGCGACTTAATTGGTCTGATTGGTTGTTATTCACTTTTCACGTTTCACCGTAGTTTGAGCATTCCTACGGGCGGCGAGTCTCTCTTGTGTTCCGAATCCCGCGCCCTACCTCGAACACTGCGTACTGCGAGCACGAACAAGCGCCAGTCAACGAACGCAGTCGACCTTATCACACAGATCAGCTAACTATAAAGAGAAAGCTGCACCTCAATTCACAAACTGAACTCTCGTTTCTTTTATCGCTATAGCAATTATATGGACACTCCAGGCGCATTTCCGCAGTCGGCGTTGCCGTGATGTAACCCGTTTAAAGTCCTAGTGCGATATGACCGTGGCCGCGCGCCGTATGGTGTAGGTGTGAATGAAAGCGTGCGAGGGTGAGCCGAGGATGGTGGCTTGACCTCGCGCGCGCAAAAGAGGAAGGCTGGGAGGAAGCGCGCCGTCTTCCACCGCGCACAAGGCACTGGAGGTGGGGGAGTTTTAAGTCTGAAGCACTTTAGGGGCCCGAGCTGTCAGCGTCCAATGTGATGTCATGTCGCCATAGTCACGCGCAAAAACAAGATCTGCCAAAAACTCGCGTCTCGTTCACTTGGCATATACGAAAATTGGCATGGAAGGGTACGAATGTATGGCTAACATGACTGATAGGTCATGACATCAATAACATCACATGCTCGTCAGTTACGTCACGATTAAGGATAATAAAATCACATGTGGCGCATATCCGTATATTGGAATAACATAAGAATAACATAAGGGAAACACCGGCACATACTGCTTCGCACTTCCCCAGGTTTACGTTAGTGGAGCTGCATTAGCGCTGGATTTGAACTATACAAGCGCAGAATTTGAATCCAGCGCTTAACTCTTTAACTGGTAGCTCAACAATATTGTTGACCTAACAAAAGCATCTGCAAAAACCAGACAAATCCAAATATAAGTCGGGGCCTTTAAATTTACCTTTATTTATGTACCTGCTCAACAGTGGTATTCACTAAAATGTCGAGCGTGAGCAGCAGCAGATGTATTGGTCACAAAACCTGAAGGATTCGTCGTTGTCTTAGGGCACGTGGGAGTCATATTCTTGTTCATGCGATTTTTTTCCAATTTTTAAGCAAGCTCTTATTTCTTAACTCCATAAAGGTGCATCTCACGAACACACATTGACCTTGCCATAGCAAGTGCCAGAGACCAGTTTTGGGCCATACATTTATCTTTGACCACCAGATCAACTATAATTTTGACCTATTGTACCTCGCTTAGTTTTTAGAGGAACCGTTTAATATTTCGATTCGTATGTATTTGAGCAAAGTGAAGAAGAACTAAAGCAATAAAACCGCTCTAGGTCAGGTCTTTCTTATCTTGGCAGTTAAAGGGTTAATGTAGCTTCAATCCTGCTTAAATTCTGCGCTTGTGTAGTTCAAGCTAACGGTGAGTTAACATAAGGGAAACACCGGCGCATCACCGCTTCACACTTCCCCAGGTTTCACGTTAGTGGAGCTGCATTAGCGCTGGATTAGAACGACACAAGCACAGAATTGGAGCAGGATTGGAGCTACATTAAGCATAGGATTTGAGCAGGGTTTGAACTAAACAAGCGCAGGATCTTTTTTTACTCGGGCGGCGGCTGTGTATGGCGCAGCTGAGCGGGGCCGCGCGGGCCCCATCTTGAAAGCGATCTGCGATGATCACAGAGTCTAGGTGCGCCGTTGGCTGCTAGCTTCATTTGCGCATTGTTCTCGCCGTTTAGTTCGCGCTGAAGCGAGAGGCAGCACGAAGGTCGCCTTGGGGCGAAACTGGGACTTTTTTAGCCCAAGACATACTGACCAGATAGGTTTACAGTTTTTAGCCACGTTCTATAAGTGCACAATATCCCTATTTAGCTCCTCAAAGCACGACAGACGTTACTGCCTATATATTGTTGGAATCTGTATGATCAAAGATAAAAAGATAAAATGTCCTTTTCACAAAACTTTTCAAAGATAAAATGTCCCTGGTCATTGACGAATGCATCCCAATTATCACAATTTCTAATGCTAAATCAAACCCTTGGTTCACCAAATCCCTTCGTAAACATAGAAACAGGAAAAAACGCTTGTACTGTAATGCGAAGCGCGTTGGTACATCTTCTGCTTGGGAAAAATACAAACAATGCTTGACCAGTTACTGTTCTGCAATATGCAATGCCAAAGATAAATATTTCCACACCGATTTTCCTTCCCTTTTGCAAAATAATCCGAAGAAATTCTGGCGCTTCATATCCCCTGACCAAGGCACAAACGGCACAAACCAGTTATCATTACTGGATGATAACAAGCTTGCTCTCTCAGATTCCGAGTGCTCGTCTACATTTAATACGTTTTTCTCATCTGTATTCACTCAGGAAGATCATTCCGACGTGTCATATCTCCCTGAGCACAACTACCAGTACATGCAGCCCATTGAAATCACAGTGGATGGTATCGCATGTCAAATTAGGCAGCTTAAGGCATCTTCGTGAGCCGGTATCGATGATATTAACTCCAAAATGCTAAAAAATACAGTTTTTATATCGATCACAATATTATACCACATCTTTCGACAGTCACTATCATCTGGACAACTACCAGACGACTGGAAAATTGCTAAAATAATACCAATTTTTAAATCCGGAAAAAAGAATTTACCTGAAAACTACCGTCCGATATCACTCACATGCATCTGCTGCAAACTTCTTGAGCATATAATCGCCTCCCACATCTACAATCACCTGGAGACTAACAAATTCTTCTTTCCAAACCAGCATGGATTCAGGAAGGGCATGTCATGCGAAACGCAGCTACTGGAATTGACCACGTACTGACCTTCATTCCAACATGAACAATGGCCTACAGACCGATTCCATATTTCTTGATTTTGCCAAAGCTTTCGATCGCGTCGCCCATTGCCGCCTTATTTCTAAATTATCTGCGCTTCGATTAGATTCTCTCACTTTATCATGGCTTCGGAATTTCCTTTCACTTCGCAAGCAGTTCACGATTGTTAAAAATACTTCCTCCCACTCTTCCTACGTCTTTTCTGGCGTTCCACAGGGCAGCGTTCTAGGCCCGCTTCTTTTCCTGATCTATATAAATGACCTGCCAAATAACATATCATCAAGTATTAGAATCTTTGATGATGACTGCATGTTATACAGAGCAATAAACAGTCCCGACGACCACCTGATCCTTCAAGACGATCTCAACATTATCTCTATCTGGTGTAGCACCTGGCTCATGACCCTAAATACTAACAAGTGTAACATTATTTCTTTCGGACGTAAGCGTGACGTTTCCATTCTTTCCTACCACATACAGGGAGACAAGCTTTCGCGGGCATCATGTTATAAATATCTTGGCGTTTACCTTACACCAGGCCTCTCCTGGTTTGAACACATCACTGCTACGTGCGCGAAAGCCTCAAAATCTTTAGGGTATCTACGACGAAACCTCCGTCATTGCCCCTCAAACGTTCGCAAATTATCCTATTTAACTTTCGTCCGCCCACAACTTGAATATGCCTCATCTGTTTCGTCCCCTTCCGCTCATTATCAAATTACCATGCTTGAAGCAGTTCAGAACAGAGCCGCCCGTTACATTTCAAGGAACTATGACAATCATTCAAGTGTGACTAAACTTAAACTTGATCATTCCCTTCAACCATTGGCCATCCGCCGTCAAATATCTCTCCTATGCCTGTTTCACAAGTACGTCTACAGCAATAAAATAGCCTCGTTACACCTTGAACGCCCCCTTTTCACGTCACGCAGGCTGCATAATCACCTCAGCTTCATGCGCATCTTTGGCAATACGAACGCTTTCAACACATCCGCACTTCCACAAGCCATCCGCATGTGGAATGATCTTCCCGATGATATCGCCTGTGATAATAACCTTAACACATTTCGCCAGAAGCTTGAGGTACATATTTTCTGTTAAATAGTGCTGTAACATGGTCTCGTCGTTTAAGTTCTTTTGTTTATTTTGCGATGTGTTGCGTTTTTGTTAGTTTTTTTTTTCTTCACTTGCACTCAAATGCTCTTTTAGTGCTTATTTGGGAAACGTATTCTGTTGTGCAGCATATATTTTTTTTCTTCACTTGCGTTGGAAACTTCTTTTACATTTTGCACTTTACTCTGTTGTGTTGCGTTTTGATGTTCACTTGCATTGTAACCCTGTTCTATACTAGTTTGCGTATGATTTCATTGTATTAAGTAACCCCCCCCCCTTACTCAATGCCCTTTGGGCCTGTAAGGTATTTTTAAATAAATAAATAAATAAATAAATAAATAAATAAATAAATAAATAAATAAATAAATAAATTGTAACACGAGTCGCAGTGCGGAGTTTCCTATGAAGGCCGACAACAGTCAAGTGTCGCACTTGTAGCAATGCAGCAACGACGCGAACAAGTCCTTGCACCTTTTGGAGGCCTGCTACGCACAAACAGTTTTCTTTTTTTTTTAACCTCCGTCTCGCTTGAAAGGCTCTTTGTCTTTAAAAAAATTTGATGCGGCTCGCTAAGCAAGCCGGACGTTTGCACACGAAGAGAAACTATTTCCGGGGTATCGTCGCTGAAATCCTTGAGATCACGGCCAAAGTTATAGGATCGGCAGCAAGGACCCTTTCGGTGTCGACGAAACATCTCGATTCGACGCCAAAAAACGAGAAACTTGAGCACGGCACCAAGCGAACGAGCCACCGTGGCCCTGAATGTCGTAGCCATTGTTGTTTATTTGGACTGAAGGAAAAAAGGAAGGGAAATAAGAGGGGAAAGACAGGAGAGGTTAACCAGGTTAAGTGTCAGGTTGGCTACTCTGCACAGGGGGATGGGGTAAGGGCAGAAAAGATTAGAAAACAAGAGAAGATAAAAAAAGAAAAAAAAAACGCATTAGTTCGCACATTCTATAGTTTTTTAATAAGTCCTGTTTCTTTTAAAAAGCGTACTAGCGCTTTTCAAGCAGTTCGTGCCGACGTCGGCTGGTATCAGGGACCGAGAATTCTTGCTTCCGTAAGGGGACGGCTGTCAATCTTGTCGAGCGTGGTGCTGAGGACTTTCCTTTGTGCACTGAAACGATGACAATCACACAGGTGTGCTATCGTCTCTTTTTTGCAACTTCACAATCCGAAATTGTGGCCATTCCGATAAGGTAGGAGTAAGCGTTGGTAAAAGCTACTCCAAGCCATAGGCGACAAATGAGAGTTACCTCCCGTAGTGGTAAGCCATGTGGAAGCCGGAGCTTCAGATTGGGATCCAGGGAACAGAGGCGCTGGCTTTTAAAGTCTGTTGAATTCCAGTGGGCTAACGTAGCGCACGGAGTAGCGCACGGAGCTTTCCCGCTGCGTCTGTTCTGGACATAGGGATAGCGACGCAATCGGCACTGGTATGTGAAGATCGAGCGGCTGCGTCTGCTTGCTCGTTTCCAAGGATACCACAGTGACTTGGCAGCCATTGAAAGACGATGTAATGTCCTTTGTCAACTGCCAGATGGTTAATTTCGCGTGTGTCCGCGACAAGTCGTTCGTGGGGTCCACGGCGTAGTGCAGAGAGCAAACTCTGGAGGGCGGCCTTGGAATCGCAAAATATGGACCATTTCTCGGGCGGTTCCTGATCGATAAATTTTATTGCTGCACGCAGAGCTGTAAGTTCGACAGCCGTCGTCGATGTCAAGTGCGATGTCTGAAATTTTATTACTGTAAATTTCTGGGACAAATACTGCAGCTGCTGAACTGGGGTGCATGACCGACCGATCGGTGTAAAGATGTAAGCGGTCACTGCGGACCTCATGTAGTAGCAATAATGCTGCCTGCTTCAATGCTGCTGACAGCATTTGTGCCTTCTTCTTGATACCTGGAATGGTAAGGCATATTCGAGGTGAATGCAGAGATCACAGTGGCAACGAAGGCCATGCTGCTGGGACGTAATGCGATGGTAGCGATTTGCCGTGAGTAGTCAGGAGACGGCTAAAACTCGTATGCTGCCTAGTTGTTGGCAGGCAAGCAAGATGGTGAAAAGGCGTCCTTGTGACATGTAGAATGTGCACTCTTAGAGTGCCGACTGCAATGTACGTTGATATAGGGTGGTCACGCGCTATGGCGATTGTGGCCGCTGTGGATTCACACTTAGGGAGGCCGAGGCACGTCCATAGAACTTGGGCTTGCATACTCTGGAGTGTTCGAAGGTTCGTTTTACTGGTGCTTCCCAGCACGGGCAGGCCTTAGAAAGCCCATAAATAATGCCTGGTACAGCTGTAGCATTGATTGCACAGATGCGCCCCAAGACTTTCCGCCCACAAATTTGAATACATGCGCTATTGCAGTCAACCTCTTTTTCATATATGAAATACGTGGCGTCCAAGACAAATCACGGTCGATGATGACTCCAAGGAAGCGGCGCTTTGTTTTGTAAGCAATTACTTGTCCATTTATGGGTATAACATATGGAGTCATTGTTTTGCGCGTAAATGCGACTAATCAGCACGTTTCGGAAGATAATAGTTCTAGGCCTTTCATACGCAGGTAAGACGAGCCTTCTGAAGTCTCGCTTGTATCTGCGGACCAGTCACGCCGGACGCCCAGATGCAGATATCATCTGCATAGATGGATATATGGACCGTCCTTGGTAATGATCCAACAAGGCCTAGCAGTGCTACGTTGAATAGCGTGGGGCTTAACACTCCACCTTGTGGTACACCTTTGCTGGTGACATGGTAGGGTGTCATTCCATCCTCTGTAAGTACGAAGAAGGATCTATCCTCCAAATAGCTGTGAATCCAGCTCAGTGCACGGCCGCCAATGCCCACATCGGTCAAAGCATCGAGGATTGCTTGGTGCGCTACATTATCATATGCGCCTTTCAAGAAACATCACCACCGTTAATCGTTTCATGCTCTTTTGGTGTTGAATATGTGTTACCATATCAAGCACGTTATCGACCGCGCCGGAAGCCTTCCATTGCATTCGGATATACCTCATTATTTTCTAAGTACCATTCAAGGCGCGTCAACACCATCCTTTCCAATAGTTTCCCTGCGCAACTGGCAAGAGCGATGGGACGGTACGATGCCAAGTCTAATGGAGATTTAGAGCTCTTAAGTAAAGGTATTAGGCGGCTGACCTTCCACTCACAAGGAATCAATCCTTCGTGCCAGGATTCGTTGTATCTCTCCAAGAGTACACTGCGAGCTTTGTGGCCAAAGTGCCTTGTATGTTACTCCGTTGGGCCCAGGCGACGATGAGTTCCTACAATTGAGTCGCCAGCGCAGCTTCTATCTCCTCCATAGAGAATAAGAGATGCATGCGAGAGTCCTGGGATGCCGCAACATCACGTGCTAATGATACAAGTCGGGAACGCAAGCCAGAGATTCTTGCGCAGAAATCCTCAGCAACGTCGATCTCACGTCGTCCTTGATGCAGGGCAAGAGACTTAAAAGGGTGGCGCTGTTGCGGAGACACTTGTAGGCCACGCAGAGTTCTCCATATGTGGGACAGAGGTTTTCGAGGATCCAAGGACTCGCAAAAGGATTTCCACTTCTGAGATTGTAGCGTATCGATGCGGCGCTGAATTTTCTTTTGGATCTGCCTCACCTCCCTCAGATCATGAATACATTTGGTGCGCCTGTATCTTCTTTCCGTGCGTCTGCGAATCACTAGAAGCCTTTCCAATTCACCTTCATATTCATTATACTTTGGAGAAGGCCTAAAAGTGAACATAGCCTCTTGCAGTGCATTTCTAATCTGATTCTCCAGAAATGATCGGTGGCCTTCTTGACATTCGTCTTCCATAAGCGGTCTGATCTTCGTCCAGTCTGTTCTACGGAGGGCAGTAGATAGAGACTTGGCCACTCCCTTGATCTTCAAATAGGTAGGAACGTGATCATCTTCATGGGTTTCTATGTCTGAGAACCACTTTATACTGCTTCGAAGACACCCAGAGACGAAAGACGAAAGACAAAACAATTGTTGGATTGGGAAGAGGAAACCACGTAAGTGGTGGAACAAGCAAATAAAACAAGCTATAGAAGAGCGTAAAGAGGCATCTAGGGCTCATCGAGAAGCCAAAAAGTTGGGATTACAAGAAGAAGAGGTGCTCCTTACATGGAATGCATACTGAGAAAAGAAAAGGGTGGTGAGTGAGCTCGTGCAAGAGAAAACTAAATGCGCAAGTGAACGCTGGGTGCATAACATTCACAAAAGAGACTAAGGCGCCCCAAAAAGATTCTGGAACCATATAAAAGCACTCGGAGCTCCAACTAAAAACTCGCAAACGGCTGTAAGGGATGAAGACGGTAACATCTACGAAGGAGGCGATGCGCTGCGGTACATCACAGACGTTATTAGGAATAACTTCGGCACGAGAAAAAGCGTAGTTCAGACAACAGCTCCAGCAACAGCAGAGAGGCCTGAGAGATCAAAATTTAGCATAGAAAGCTTTTATTGGAAAAAGGCAGCCGAAAATGTCTCTAATAACACGGCAGCAGGACCCGATGAAATCCCGATACACCTAATCAAAAACCTAGGTCCAAAAAGCAAGGCACTGCTGACTAATGCCACAGAGCAAGTGATTAGAACAAAGAAAATTCCCGTTGGATGGCGTGAAAGCAAGATGAACTTCATCTACAAAGGCAAAGGAGATAAGGATAAGACGAGCTCGTACAGTCCAGTTACAGTAACGTCGGGGATATATAGAATGGCAATGCAAGCCATAAAATTAGAACTGTCGAAGTGGGTGGAGAAAAACGATGTATTGGGGGAACTACAGAATGGGCTCAGGCCAGGCAGACGCTTAGAGGATAATATGTTTGTACTAACTCAGTGGATAGAGATTTCAGTAGCTCAGAAAGACCTTTATCGATAGCATTTCTAGATATTAAAGGAGCTTATGACAACGTAGACTGTGACAACCTAGACCTAGATTGTTATGGGATGTTCTTCAGCACCAAGGAATAGATGACGATTTCGTGGAGCTGCTGAGGGAGATATATAGAGACAACCAAGTACAAGTTGTTTGGGAAGGTTGAAAAGGTAATGAAATCGTGGGAATTCACCAAGGATTGAAGCAAGGATGTCCTCTGTCACCATTGTTGTTCACGCTTTACGTTAAGGGTATAGACAGACGACTGGAAAACAGCGAATTAGGTTTGATTTATCCTACATGCGTAATGAACGAATGGTGCAACAGAAGGTCCCTGGACTGATGTACGCAGATGACATTGTGCTACTAGTGGACAATAAAAAAGATTTACAGATACTTGCGAATATCTGTGGCAATGCAGCGACAAATCTAGGCTTTAAGTTTAGCACAGAGAAATCGGGAATTATGATCTTTAATGAAGAGACGAGTAACTTTGTGGTGTCAATTCAACAGCAAGTAATAGCCATAGTGAAGCAATATAAGTACCACGGCGTACACATAAATGAAGGAAAGAATTACTCAAGCAACCACCAAGATAACCTGAAAATAAAGGGGAAGCGGAATGCAGCAATAATGAAACACAGAGCGCTGTGAGGCCACAATAAGTATGAGGTGGTGCGTGGAATCTGGAAAGGAGTAATGGTGCCAGCGCTAACATTCGCAAACGCCATTCTATGCTTAGAATCGGATATATTGTCGGGTTTGGAAGTTAACCAAAGATCAGTAGGCCGGTTGGCTTTGGGAGCCCATGGTAATATCACAAATGAGGCAGTGCAGGGGGACATGGGTTGGGCCTCTTTTGAAGTCAGAGAAGCACAGAACAAAATTAGTTTTGAAGAAAGGCTCAAGAACATGGATGAAAATAAATGGGCCGCTAAAGTGCACAAGTATGTGTACATGAAAGGCGTGGACACAGAATGAAGGAAGAGGTCAAGGAAGTTGGCAACCAAGTACAGGATAATCGAAACTGTAAATAGACAACCAGGGGTCATCAGAAAGAAAGTGAGAGAAATAGAGACCGTGAATTGGATGCAAAGAATGGAAACGAAAATGACAATGGAGATTTACAAGAATGAGAAGAAAGAAATTAGAAGGGAAAATCTGTACGATAACACAAAGGGCAGTGCCTTGCTATTTGAGGCTCGAGCCGGTTGCCTAAGGACGAAAACATATCGGAACAAATATTCGGAACTAGATGAGACATGTGTATGCTGCAGTAAAGATCCAGAGACCACTCAGCACATCCTAATGGAATGCGACGGGATCCACCCAGCGAGAACCGTAGGTAACGTGCAACTCCCAGAAGCGCTTGGGTTTAAAGTGGAAGGAAACATAAACAGATCAGCCGTAGAGATCAGCAAGAGACGATTAGAGTACTGGTGGAAAAAAAAGCAGGGAAAAGATGGATACGACCCTGATCTCTTAAAATCATAGGCAGCGGTACAAGGTAAATTTTTGAAAAAGAAAAATAATGAGAGGTATACAAAAATGCTAGATAAAGAACATGTATAGTATACCTGATTAAATCGAGCAGGCTAGGTGACTATTTGTCGCCGCCCCGTTTCAAAGGGGATGCCAATAAATCATCATCATCATCATCATCGGTCAAATTGGGACTTCGCCTGCCTAATGCGCATCGGGCAATAGCAAACAATTAATAAAATAATAAAAAGGGTGCTATGGCCTTCAAACTTTAATATAAGACGACTTATATTGCCCCTGAAAAAAACGACTTTCCAGCTATGCATTTCTGATTAAAAGTGAAGCCGACTTTAAGGGGATTGGTGTAAGCTTGGTCTTTGTAAGCTGGCTTTCCCACGTTGTCTGTTGAAGTGAATCCTACTAAAAATGGCGATGCGAACGGGGTCCAATAACGCTATCGCGTTCCACTATTAAAGGCGAAGCTTAAGCGTCCTCGAATTTTTTCATCCACTTTTCCTTCACCGGAGAATTAAAAGCTGTACATAGACGAATTCTAAAGAAGAATGTGGATTTGATCTCCTATATGCGCATACATCATTACGAATTGTGAGCCGCGGAAAGAAAATAAGCTTATTCTGGTCTGATAAGGCAGGCTGGATTTTATAAGTACATCGCGTGGATAAAACCAGGAGTAGAAACTGTTGATTTAAGCGTTCTTCAATGTACTATGGTATGGTATAAAGAACTTTATTGAGTCCTGAAGGTCAACCGTAGGTTGACGCGGGCCGCGCGCACGTTGGGACTGTCAGGCCGAGCCCTTCAGCCACGCGGGAAAACAATTTGGACCAACACGTTCCGAAACGTACAAAAAGGTAGCACAACGACAATGCATATTTTCATAGACAGCAATAAAATCTCTTATCATAAATCCTGATATCATAAAATTTCGCAGTTTGCGAAGATCTTTACCTCCCGAGACCCGAATACAGCTATAGGACAGAATCGCTCTTCAAAGTGGTTTTTTCTTGTCTACTGTTATGTCTTGAACGTAAAAAAAAAAAAAAAACAATTTTTAAAATATAAATACCACGGTTAGATGCCAATAGCTGCGTCTCCACGTACGTGAAAAAATGTACTGTCTCCTCATATTTGCTATGATAAAAACTGAATTTAAATGCCTAAACGCCGAGATGAAGATCGAACTACGTGTAGTACATTGCCATGTTGCTGCCGCGTCCGGTATTTTTACGCAATCTCAGTGATTTCGAAACACACCTGTAGGTTGCTTTCTGTCGTCTGGGATGACAGAGAGGTCTAGATCAATTTAGTGTCAAATTTCTCGAAAGAGGATGACAAGACTTCTTTACAGTTTACACAAGCACCGTACTTCATACCCAGAATGATTATTTTGCGTAACCACTTCCGAGTGAATATCGAGAACTCGTTGAAGGCAACGTGAAATGTATTGTACAAGAGGTATAGGATGAAGTGTTAAAAAATATAATCGGCAAACACGCCGGCTACATAAAAAAAGAATACATTCTACAAATACAAGAACGTCTGATTACTGATTCCAAAAAATGGGCTGTGATGTTTGGTTTGAATAGATTATTTGCTACGAAAGACAACGTAGACCTTAATCAGTGCAGACATCAGTATAATTTTACAAGAGACATACAGGTTCCTAAGCAAGAAGTTTCGTTGGTAAAAAAAATAATATAGAAAAAAAAGGAAGGAAGAAAGTAGATGACAACTGTCTCTGTCATGAGTCTACCTCCACTGTTCGAATTTCCCCAGAGCACATTTGCTTTAACAATATCCTCTAGAAATTCCGCATATATGCAGTGTTATCTGTCTCTTCACGAGAAGTTGCTGATATTGAATTATCGCATATTACTCATGTTGTCGGTAATTTTTAGCAGTCGCTGTCATCCTAAGGGACGCCCTGTGTCAGGAAGGTGGGTAAGATCATTGTATCACCTAAGAAAGGACGACTGTCTCGGTGTAAAATCAGTGTAAAATCAACCATCCTATATTTTAAACATTTGATTGTTCGGAACTCACGGGGCATCTATGATGTGCTTTCTGTCAGGTCCTTCATCCTTCATAACCGTAAAAGTATTTATCAATATCAGCATGACTTTCAGAATAAAACTAAACACTATTTATTAATTATTTCGCACGTTAAAACAACCCAAGCTCATAAATAATTGAACGCAAGTCACTGAATGAGCTCCTGTGCGACTCTGAACAAAGGTTGACTGAAATCGAATAATATTCCAGAAACAAAAGCTTAGAGGTAAAAGGCATACCAGTCGTAGAAAACGAGAACCTTTTGGGCCTACTGAGCAAAATCGGGGACGTGATAGAAGAGCCGATGATAGCATCTGATATAGATGTGTGCCATCGTGTCACTAGAAAAAGCGAAGCATGCCCAAATATTATAGTGCAGTTCAGACATTGCGCAATGCGAAACGCAGTGTTTGATAAAGCACGCAAGAAACGGCTGGAGACATCTGATCTTCTGCTACCGGGCCATAATATGGTGTTTTTAAATGAGCACCTATGCCCGACGCTCAAGAAGCTTCTAGGCCAAACTGTTGAACGTAAGAAAGAGGCAAAATGGAAATATGCCTGGACCAAAGACAGAAAAATCTTTGCGCGTAAAACTGACACATCACGTGTACTGCGCATCACTTGCGTCAGTGACATTGACAAAATAGCATAAACACTTTCTTGCGGCTTTGTTTCGCGCACCCAAGTTGAAATCGGCAGATATGGCGGAGAAATTCCTAACTCCGATAGATGTATGCGCGTTACACAAAACAATGAAGTCTAGCTTAACTTTTATTCATCTAAACGCACAGTCTGCGCGGAACAAAGAAGACGACTTGCAAGCTTTATTTTCACGTTTTAGCTTCACATATGATGTGGTTATGATTTGTGAAACCTGGTACCAAAATGATTATGAAGTACTTAAGGTTGCTGGTTACACCACACATTACTTAAACCGAGCAGTGAAAAAAGGGGGCGGTGTATTACTCATGGCAAGGAATTCGTTGAAACTGAATATCGTTGCTGACTACACTGAAATGACTGATGATTTTGAAATCTTAACGGTATCAAACGGTGGCAATGTTTTCTCCGTTTTATATCATCCCCCAAATAGTAATACAGCGGCATTCCTTGCATTCCTGGATAAATTTATTAGCTGGGCAAACGAAACTGGATCAAAGCTAGTTATAGGTGGTGATATGAACATAAACTTACTGCACGCATCACCCACACAGCGTGATTTCCTAACGGTGTGGGAGTGAAATGCTTACACTAACACTATTAATCAGCCCACTCGTGCCCAAAACAACACTGAGACGTTACTCGACCTCTTTATCACAAACAACCCCACTTCCAGTTTGCTTTCGGGCGTAATTGGCGTACACATCAGTGATCGCCAGTGACCTACATAAACCATGTCGCTTATCTGGTAAAGAAGATCCTATCTCATTTCAAGATATCAATCCGATTTCACTAGAACAATTTCGAAGCGATGTACTGAACATCGACTGGTCGGAAATATACAATAAGATTGATCCTGGTTTAGCCTATAACTCCTTTTTACATCTGTTGAAATCCACTTACATCAAACATTTTCCGAATAAAACGAAAACACGCAACAGAAGAGTACGACAACCTTAGATCACAAAGAGCCTGATATCTCAAATCAAACAAAAAGATGGACTGTATAGAAAATTTTTGCAAACGAGAGACGCGAATGACTTCAAGAATTTTAAATCTTTCAGAAACAAATTAACGCACACGCTCAGAGAGGCTAAAAAGAATTATATGCACAATGTATTTAATCCACAGATTATGAAACGTAACGAGATCGTCTGGCAAAGGCTAAATGGCGTGCTAGGGAGAGTAAACCGGAATGCGCAGCAGTCTCGTGAAATAAATCTAAATGGCACACCAATGTCAGGTTCTTCATTAGCAAATTCGTTTAATGATTACTTCACTTCTCTTATAAACAGCACTCATCATCCTGCTAGCTTAGACCATCTTACATCTAATAATCCTGTCAGTGCATTTCGAACACCTACCAGTGCTCAGGAGATATAATGCATTCATAACTTTTCGGAACAGTAGAAGCACTGATGTTGATGGCTTGCAAATTCGCCCTGCCAAATATGCCATAGATATTATCTCCCCGGTATTAAAGCATGTTTTTTAACCTCTCATTTTAAATGGTACATTTCCGAAAGTACTGCAAGTAGCGAAAGTGACTGTTATTTTTAAAGCTGGTGATAAGAACCTATTATCCAATTGCAGACCTATATCGATCCTACCGATCTTTTCTAAATGCATTGAAAAATTGATTAACGTTAGAATGCTTTCGTTTTGTGTAAAAGATCACATCCTATACCGACGATCAATTTGGCTTCACGAAAGGACATTCAACGGAACACGCACTCTTAACCCAAAAAGAATTTATACTTAACGCATATGAACAAAAGTTATTAACACTAGGGGTGCTCATAGACTTCTCCAAGGCCTTCGATCATATTAATCATGAAACACCAATAGAAAAGCTCGATACCTATGGATTTAGAGGCGTATTTTTAAGTACAATAAAGAGCTATCTGGAATACCGATGTCAAGTGGTTGTAATAGGAAATCATACATCACATCTTAAATTAGTAACAAGTGGGGGGCCTCAGGGGAGCATTCTTGGGCCGCTATTATTTAATATTTATATTGACGACATAACAAACATTGCTTCAGTGGCTAAATATATTATTTATGCCGACGATACCACATAATTATTTAGGTCTGCTAGCTGTAGTGAACTGGTGATTTGCGCAAATTCAGCATTAAATAAGCTTAATATATGGTGTCAAGTAAACTCACTAACCATTAACACGAAAAAAAAAAAAAAAACGAAAGCCATTCTATTTCAACCTAAAAATTCTAGGGCTAGTGTTACTGACCGTATATTTATTGGAAACTCAACTGTGGATGTAACCTACTCAGTTAAATGCCTTGGCGTCACTTTTGATGAACATTTAACATGGAATAAACGTTCCGATATGCTCAGCGGTAAACTTGCAGGCGTCGTGGGTGCCCTTGCAAAGATACGCGGTTCTCTGCCCACTTCCATCAAATTATTAGTGTATAACTCTCTCTTTTTTTCACACCTAAAATATTGTCACCTTGTCTGGGGAAACACTACAGGGTCAAATATTACTAAACTTTTCTACTACAGAAAAAGTCTGTGCGTGCTATTAGCAACTCGGCCTATGACGCACACACTGAACCCCTTTTAAGAAACTTCAAGTTTGTCCTGTAAACTTGCTATTCAATGAATTACTCTTGCAATGGTACCTTACAGAAAGAAAGCGAGGGAGTCGCTTTACTAAGCACCTACCTAGCTTACGCAAGAACATTAAAAAATATAACACTCGTCATAATGCGACCTGGTTCATTCCCCGCGCACGCACAAATTATGGAACACAGCTACTTTCCCACTCATTGCCTTCCTTGTTAAATTCACTCGGTTTCTGATTACTTACTTCATTCCTTACTGTTCTGCAACAATGATGATTGTCCCTGTGTTACATTGCTTGAACCCCACTTTCTCATTGCCTATACTTAGATTCCTCTCCTGCCACTGTACAATGCTATCTAACAATGTCTGATTGCTGTTGCTAACTCTTGTTTTCTTTAATTTTACACAATTTTGAAAGGGGCGTAGACCCCTGTCAAGCCGAATTGATGTTGGCTTTTGTCTGTGCCGCCTACATCACGTATTAGATGTGAAATAATATTTGATTTGATTTGATTTTGATTTGATTTTGTATCCCAAGCACTACACTAAGGCGTCTCTAATATCAACAGTGTTGCTTTGGGACTTGAAACCACATAAATCAACATTAACGATCTCACTTCGAACCTCGACCGTAAATATGTGCCGGTGCTAGCAGGGTGGAGTACGAGAAAAGCTTTTGACAAGTTTTCCCATAAATGGTTTCTAAAACTCTCACGTCTAAATTTAAACCTTTCCACTTTCGATACGGTATGTAACTGTTTTTTTACCAGCAGGTAACAGTTTTTTCGTAAGGGTGCGTAAAGGTACAGTCATCATTATCATTATCATCATCATCATCATCAACATCATCATCCTAATTGTATGTCCACTGCAGGACGAAGGCCTCTCCCTGCGATCTCCAATTGCCCCTGTCTTGGGCTAGCGTATTCCAACTTGCGCCTGCAAATTTCCTAACTTCGTCAACCCATCTGGTTTTCTGCCTACCTCGACTGCGCTTCCCTTCTCTTGGTATCCATTCTGTAACCCTAATGGTCCACCGGTTATCCAACCTACGCATTACATGGCCTGCCCAGCTCCATTTCTTGTGCCTAATGTCAACTAGAATATCGGCTATCCCTGTTTGTTCTCTGATCCACACCGCTCTCTTCCTGTCTCTTAACGTTAGTCCTAATATTTCTCGTTCCATCGCTCTTTGTGCGCTCCTTAACTTGTTCTCGAGCTTCTATGTTAACCTCCAAGTTTCTGCTTCATATGTTAGCACTGGTAGAATGCAATGATTGTACACTTTTCTTTTCAGCGACAGTGGTAAGTTCCCAGTCAGGATTTGGCAATGCCTGCCGTATGCACCCCAAGCCAATTTTATTCTTCTATAAATTTCTTTCTCGTGATCAGGGTCCCCTGTGAGTAATTGACCTAGATAAACGTACTCCTTTACAGACTCTAGAGGCTGAATGGCGATCCTGAATTCTTGTTCCCTTGCCAGGCTATTAAACATTATCTTTGTCTTCTGTATATTCATCTTCAACCCAAGTCTTACACTTTCTCTATTAAGGTCCTCAATCATTTGCTGTAATTCGTCTCCATTGTTGCTGAATAGGACATTGTCATCTGCAAACCGAAGGTTGCTGAGATATTCGCCGTTGATCCTCACTCCTAAGCCTTCCCAGTCTAAGAGCTTGAATACTTCTTCTAAGCATGCAGTGAATAGCATTGGAGAAATTGTGTCTCCTTGCCTGACCCCTTTCTTAATAGGCTCCGTACAGTGAACAGGCGGCGCTGCTGCGCAGCAGCGGTGGCGCGATGCTCAGCGTCGCATGTGGCGGGCGGTGCGAACCTGGGAAGGGGGGAAGACAGCGAGATTTCGGAACTACGTATACACGCCTCCGAAAGCCGCACGTATATCCGCGATCCACTTTCTTTTTTTTTTTTTGTGCGTGTGTGTACGTGAAAGTACAAGCGTTGCCCTCTGTGATGGCACAAATAGTTTTTGCGGGGTTCAGGCCTATTAAAGGAATAGACGATTACTTTCACGGTGCAGCGTTAACCAGCGGAGACAAGCTCTACGCTGCTTCGCATGTTGCTTGTGTGAAAGACGGCGTGGACGTTCACGCGAAGTGCCATTCGCAACAGGGAAAGTAAGTATACGACGTCATCCTTCACGTGAATAGAGCTTACTGTTATACTAAAATTGAAGTCACTAAACTGGCACTCTGAAAACGTGACAAAACCGATTTTTAATCGACGCCTCACTGTTGGCAATGCATGCCTCATTTCGCTCCGGCGCGTTGTGCGCCGCTGCCTATCATTTGATGCCCCTGTCACACTGTTACTTTAGATTGTCATACAGCTCGATCTCGACCGCGTGCAGCTACACGCTCACTCGTAGGCTGTCGTCAGCACAGTCATGTCGAGCGAGCTAAACGATTCGGATTCTTGGATCGTGTGGCAGTGACCATGCTATCCTCGTTGACTCGTTTGGGACGCAGTCGGAGCCACCTGCTGCGCTGATAAACGAGATTTATTAACTAGGCGATCTTAATTTACATGACGCGAATGTTCGTTCTTCATCATGTACAATGATCGAGGCTCATTAGGCCCCTTTCACGAGATACGATATCGCATGCGAATTCCTTTCCTTGCATACGCGCTTTGCTTTTACAATGATACATCGCAAATGTATATCACAAGAAAAATCGCACCATGTGAAACCGCGCCTCTCAAGCGCCAGCGGCCGAAACGAGGATCGTCGAGTTAGTGCTCGCCAGCTCAAAATAGGCTTCCTTGGCATAAAATATTGCTCATCGCACATGCCAGTGCTATGCTGATCATACCGAATGCTAAGACAACGGCAAGCAGTCGTCAAATCAGCAAAGTCGTGACAAATTTCTTTTAAATGTTCAGCAGCTGGCCATGGCCGCTGGCGTCGCACAACGAGCTGTGAAACGCACGTGTGTAGCACGCTTTACAGAACAAAACCTTGTCACAAATATCAAAGAAGCTGACTTACTTTACTCTCCTCACAGCTGCGACCCATTTCTTTCGCCGTTCGATCTCATAAGATTTGCCAGGAAACCTGTACAACTTTATCACCGGCTGGCCTTCGTGGTTGTGACAGCCCTTTACGCAGCAGTATCACCGGTTCCACTTGCCTTTTTTTTTTTTTTTCACCTCCGACGCTGTCCGATGAAGCGCATGCCATTGCACCGTCGCAAGACGTATAAAAAAATAAGGAGGCTGGTGAACAAAGCAAAACGGCTTCAACCGTGGCCGAGACTAAACGTAGCTCACGGGAAAGAACACTGATCGAGCCGGCCGAGCTGCGGCGCCCACTTCCCAACACTGTTGCGTCGCTGCGCCAGATGGCGCCAGAGCAGCCGCAAACTCGACTGTACGGAGCCTATAGGTAACTTTCTACTTTTCTTGTGGAGAATCAAGGTAGCTGTGGAATCCTTGTAGATGTTTGCTAAGATATTCACGTATGCCTCCTGTACTCCTTGATTACGCAATCCCTCTATGACTGCTGGTATCTCTACTGAATCAAATGCCTTTTCATAATCTATGAAAGCCATATAGAAAGGTTGATTGTACTCCGAAGATTTCTCGATTACGTGATTGATGACATGGATATGATCCATCATAGAATATCCCTTCCTGAAGCCAGCCTGTTCTCTTGGCTGGCTGAAGTCAAGTGTTGCCTTGATTCTATTGGAAATTATCTTGGTGAATGTTTTATACAATACTGAAAGCAAGCTAATGGGTCTATAATTCTTCAATTCTTTAACGTCTCCCTTCTTATGGATTAGTATAATGTTGGCGTTCTTCCATCTCTCTGGTACACTTGAAGTTGTGAGGCGTTGTGTATAAAGGGCCGAAAGCTTTTCAAGCATGATATCTCCTCCATCTTTGATTAAATCTACTGTTATTCCATCTTCTCCAGCAGCTTTTCCCCTGGTCATGTCTTTCAAGGCCCTTCTAACTTCATCGCTACTTATAGAAGGAGCCTCTGTATCCTGTTCTTCACTACTTCGAATTAAAGTAGCTTGGCTGCTCTGGGAACTGTACAGTTCAGTATAGAATTCTTCCGCTGCTTTTACTATGTCATCGAAATTGCTGATGATATTTCCATGCTTGTCTTTCATTGCATACATCTTGCTTTGTCCTATCCCAAGCTTTCTTCTTACTGATTTAATGCTGCGTTCATATTTTACGGCTTCCTCAATATTTCCCACGTTATAAGCTCGAATATCCCTTACTTTCTTCTTGTTGATCAGTTTTGACAGTTCAGCGAATTCTATCTGATCTCTTGAGTTGGACATTTTAATGTTTTGTCGTTTCTTTATTAGGTCCTTTGTTTCTTGGGAGAGCTTACCTACTGGTTGCCTTGGTGCCTTATCTCCCACTTCAATTGCTGCTTCTGTGATCAACCTAGTTACGCTTTCATTCATTACCTCTATGTTGTCGTTATCTTGCTTTTCTAGAGCTGCATATTTGTTTGCGAGCACCAGCCTGAATTGGTCTGCTTTTACCCTTACTGCATCTAGGTTGGCCTGTTTCCTCTTGACTAATTTCACTCTTTCTCTCTTCAAATTGAGACAAATCCTTGACCTCACCAACCTATGGTCACTGCACTTTACCTTACCTAACACTTCTACATCCTGCACTATGCTTGGTTCGGCAGAGAGTATGAAATCTATTTCATTCCTTGTTTCCCCATTAGGGCTTTTCCAGGTCCACTTCCTGTTGCTGCGCTTCCTGAAGAAGGTCTTCATTATTCGGAGTCTATTCCTTTCCGCGAATTCTACTAACATCTCTCCTCTTGCATTCCTAGAATCGATGCCGTAGTTGCCAATTTCTTGCTCACCATCCTGCTTTCCCCCCACTTTTGCATTGAAGTCGCCCATGACTACAGTATACTGAGTTTGTACCTTTCTCATTGCTAATTCAACATCTTCATAAAACTGTTCTACTTCTTCATCATCGTGGTACAGTAAAGGGTCAATAATGTCGTCGTGCCTCCCCCCCTCGCACCTTTTCACTCTGTGTCACTCTCTCCTTGTTTCAGATATTCCTTCAAACACATTTATCGACAGATCGAGAAAGGCATCTCCCCATTTGCATTAACAATCTTCCAGTTTTCATTACCTCTAACATTGAACCTTTCGTTCATTTGTCACCGATTTGTCGACGTGTCTAGGTGGCGTTCAGTTTAGCGAATACTAAAGGTGTAACGGGTCGCTATTAAGCCTTTATATAAATGAAACCTCACTTATAACTTCTCGCCGCAGCAATTTGACTTTACGTCAAAGTATGCGATCGGTAGTTCTATAATTGTCTCATTAAAGCTATTTAAGTACCTTAAAGTGTACGACCACCCGTGACGGTCTGTAAAGATCCTTCTGAACTCACAATATCTGCCCCTATATTCTGCCTGTTCCCCTTACCCAAGTGTAGGGCAGCGAACCGGGCACGACCTTGGTTAAACTCATTGCCTTCCCTCCTTCTCCCTACCTCTGAATGATTCATTTCTCGGCATTTACGTAGCAACGCAACGCTGTCACTATGAGATACGCTGTGGCTATGAGATACATAGCTACCAAGCCACCGCGGCGGGTCTCTCTCTCTCTATGTATATAACCCGCCGGGGTGGCTTAGTCAGCTAAGGCGTTGCGCTGCTGAGCACGAGATCGTGGGATCGAATCCCGGCCGCGGCGGCCGCATTTCGATGGAGGCGAAATGCAAAAACGCCCGTGTGCTTGCATTGTAGTGCACGTTAAAGAACCCCAGGTGGTCAAAAGTAATCCGGAGCCCTCCACTACGGCGTGCCTCATAATCAAAACTGGTTTTGGCGCGTAAAACACCAGAAAGAGGAAGACGTCTCTCTCTCTCTCTCCATATATATATATATATATATATATATATATATATATATTGTGGGTAACGGCTCGATCCCGCAGTCCACGCCAGCAGGCTCCTGTCTCGGCCGGCCGCGCCCAAGGGCGCCCAGCCGCAGCTCGCGCGTCCCACGTTTTCTTCGTCCGTATTTTGCTCTGATGCCACTAATCATGTCAGTGTTCCCACACTGCCCCTCCCTCTGTGAAGGCGTTGACGGCACTGGCCCACGGTGGCTGGCAGCGACGGCATGACACCCCTACCAGCGGGCGAACCTTGTAGACTGCTAATACACCGAACGAGGATCGGTGCAGCCGGTAACGTGCGAGTCACCAAGGTCTTCCAGGAACCCGCAGGCCCTAAACCTGGCTGGCTTCCAGGACGGACTCCTCGCGAAGATTGGGCAGACCAGATGGTGCAGCCTTGGAGCGCAGGTCTTGCATGAACCTAAAGGCCCTAAACCGTCCCCTGACGCACACCTGGTCTGGTTTCCTCTCCGGCCTCGTTCTGACGAGTGCACGCAGTAGGTCGCCAGAAGGAGCCGCCGCCCGTTGAATGCCTTGCGACAACAGAGACCACACCTCACTGCGGCACGCAGATCACAGGGGGGAAAGATCGCAGATGATCCCGATCGTCGCTCTAATATTGCCGCCGCCGCTACCGTTGGCAACTGGCCTCGAGCTCCCGAAATCTCAGCGGAACACTGGACACCGCTCACCACGTCTACTCGAGCCGTCTGTGTAGAACCACGCTCTAAAGCGCCGAGGGACGGAGCCGATCTCGCAGGAGACCACCACGCCGCCACCAGGTCCCACGCCAGGCTCGATGACGGCGACGCAGGAGGAGCCGGCGGAAGCTCTGGTTATCGAACATCAATGGATATCCGCTCGCACCGCGGAAATGGTCACGCACCAGGCCGGGGTAGGAGTCGCTACTGGCTGTGGAGCGGGCGCCGTCAGCCTTCCCCACTACCATGGTCCATCCCGGAACGCAGCCGGGGCCCCACGTTACGGGCGCCAATGTGAGAAACGGCTCGATCCCGCAGTCCACGCCAGCAGGCACCAGTCTCGGCCGCCGCGCCCAAGCGCGCCACAGCTCGCGCGTCCCTCGTCTTCTGCGTCCACATTTTGCTCTGATGCCACTAATCATGTCAGCGTTCCCACAATATATATATATATATATATATATATATATATATATATATATATATATATATATATATATATATATATGGTATCATTTCAGGCAGTAATCTAGACGGGTCAACTCGCCTATTCAACAATAGTAATGACACCAACCGTGCCCTCGACTGTGTCAAACGAAACCTCTGACTGATCTCCGTCCCACCGACTTTGTGCAGTGTAGTAAAATCTAGGAGCATTGTCAGCATTGGCACTGGAAATGGCACAGTGAACACGTGCCCACTGCTTGTCAGCCAATCAGGGAAGCGAACGCACAACCACTCACTAAGTTTCCGCGGCTTGTTGATCCGCCGCCGTGTCATCTGCTGGTCAAAATAGACAGCATATACACAAAGTTTCGAGGTCATCTAAAGCATTATTCATTTGGATGACAATCACGAATGCTTCATTCATTTTGCAGTGGAGGCATTTGCGGAACACTTTCAAGTTTCGCGGAAATTTGAGGTGCACTGCCCATGACGAAAACACTCATCGGATGCAAATGCCGGCCGCAGTTCTTCCATAAATCAATCTCAAACTAAATTAATAATTAGCCACTTTGGTAAGGTTCTATGTTCTTTACGTAAATGAGGCACATTTATATTTAAATTCGTGTAATATGTAGACAAAGAAAGTTTCGCGTTGATATATACTTGTTAACTACTCTTTAGTCGACACATTCCAGCCAAAGCGACGAGGAGGTTTTCATAGCGATAGCTGAGAGGCTTTCTCGGTTTGACTAGGCGAGTATCGCTGGATAGTTCTATATCACTGAAGGTGATTTGACATTTTTTGGGGCTGTGCTCAAGTTATCGAGAGCCAGAGGCATTTGTTCTGCAGACGGAATGGGGTGCTTCGAGCGAAGCCGTGCCTCACACTCCGTCATTTACACGATTGTAAAAGGGATAATCTGTTGGGAAGATATTCATCGACGAAAATTCACCTTTTCCCGCTTGGATATGAAAACTGGACGCACAAAATTGCCACAAGCACCGCCCACGTGATGCTTCACACCTCGTTTCGTTTCTCGACGTCAACGATTGGATCAGTGCGTCTCTTATAATCTTGGGTGCCCCTCCAACCATATTTTTGTACTATATAAAATTCCGTTATATTGTTAGATTCAGCAATGGTGATGTTTTGAGCCAATCAGAGAAGCCGTCGTAGCCCTGCCAGTCACAGCTGTCACGATGGCGAATTTGACAATATGAAGGCATTTGGCAATGTCCTAAATACCACCTCTCATCTCGCGAAGTTCGTGTCTCGGCGACCTCCCGTCGCTTGCGGTACAAACGCGCAACGACGGATTGTATGTATGCCTCAGAAGGTCATCGCAGTGATCTGTTCTGCGTCACGAAAGCCTCTAGAATAACGTGGGCAGCGCTTCCGGTGCTGTTTGTGCCCCCTGTATTGGAATTGGAGCGATAAGCGAACTTTTGGAGCGATAAAGCGAACTTTTGTCGACGAATATCTAAGGAACGGTTGGGGTTTTTTAAATATCATAGATTGCAATAGCCTCCTGCGGAGCCCCGCTGCAATACTGCCAGTGCAATATGCCCCTCATAACCAAAGGCCAAAAAAAGTTAATTAACGATTTCAGTTAATTAGCAAAGGGACTGTGGCGGCTACTTTCCCACCTAGTGTCTGCCACGCTGAAGCGACTTGTAGTAGAGAAAGTATCATCGCATTGGTTAAATCCTATAATCAAAAAGCCTATTTCCATTAAAAGAGATCACCCCACATAGTGAAAAACACGGTCACGCCATCATACAAGTCTAAATTTCCGCACCAGGACAAATTTTATGGGGAATGTGAAGGTTTGTTTTCGAGGAGAGTGGCTGGCTCCCTTTGTAGCATTCCGAGTCGGGAGAACGGTATTTTCTTTCTTTTTTTTTTTTTTTTTTGCGTTTGACTGCATTGATGACGACGGTCACAGCAGGAATATTATAGAGTTGCTAAAGTTTAGAAGAAATCGCTGTAGTCTTGAGCATCGCAGTGATTTGAAACGCTGGCACATACTTGTACAATAGCGGCAAAAAGGTGTAAAAGCGGGCGCTCTTTCGTACAGTGCGCCTCCACTCTGCAGCGGTACGCCGCTTGTGTCCTTGCGCCATCTGTGAACTACTTACGCAACTAAACACGCCGAAAGAGTTTCCATACTTCCCGCTTGGCACAGTCTGCGCCACTTTACACCTGAGCACGGTTCAGGACCAAGGAGGAGCGGGATAAAAATGGAGAGCGACAGAGAGAGAGAGAGAGAGAGAGAGAGAGAGAGAGGTGCGATGCTCAGAGGGTCTATTCTCGCTGTTGCGCAGTAAACAGGCGTCCGGCGGCAAGGTGGCGTCTAGAAAGCCAGCGTCGCTACTGCCAACGCTTCATTCCAGACTTGTGAGAACTACTGAAGAATGCGAAAAATAATGGAAAAAAAGAGAAAATAATCATTATATAATACGGGCCTTGGATACCGTCGGTTGCACAACTCAAGGTGTGTAGTACGTTTAGCCTAGCCACTCGCTTATTAATAAAGCAAAAGCAAGAATATGCAGTCAACGCGTGGACTTGAAAATTTAAAAAAAAATTTGCAATCGCAACAGCATTCGCCTACCTTGCTTTGACGCCTTCAAAATTATTACTCGCCATAAAGCTTGCTTATAATGCCACTTACGCAAGTACCCAGCTTATCCCCAAGCCGCTTTGTTATATGAAACCACTACAAGCCCGACTACAAAGGTCATATGAGCAGCGAATGAGTACAACAAACAATCATTCACACAGGCGAAATGCTTCCAGAGGAAATATTTGGCACGAGTGCATATAGTACATCAGTGGCGCACCCACGGGAGGGGGGTTTCGGGTGTTGTAACCCCCCTCCTCCACGCGTACAGCCGCACCAGTCCAACGTGTAGCTTCAGTGCTCTGTTCACATTGCCATTACAATTACGGAGGTGGCTCGAGGTCTAATTTTCCTCATTAACAAAAACACTCTATCACTGTCTTGTATTTATTCATTCCCTCTTAAATTGCTTTCAGTAAAACGCTGAAGAAATAAACATCGTCATCAGCCTTGGTGTCATTATATCATTATATTTATTACGCACTTTATTTGGTATTGGACTCCTCTGGCTAAAGCAAGGAAATTGCATATTGTGCACAGTGCTTGCTTCCCCCCCACCACCACCACAAAAATGCACCCCCCCCCCCACCCCCCCCCCCCCCCCCCGCCTGGCAGAGATCCTGGGTGCGATACTGTAGTACATAGTATACAGGGTGTTTCAGCGAACACTTTCAAACATTTTTAAAGGTTGCCTGTGGCAGATAGCACAATTCTAGTTCATGAGCTGGTCTACTCGAAGAGGCGGACATTACTTGCAGAAAAAATTGAAATGCATAATCAAATTATTAACAAAAAATCACTAATTAAGGTTTTAACTAATTAGCTGATGGCCTATATTGCAATTTACAAATTCGAGCCGTTGAGTTCGCAAGGAACGATCCACTTGGAACGAATTCCCAGGATGACACCAGTGTCGAGATATTAATTCCCGAACTTTGCAGAGAAATGCATTGGCGTTCCAGTTACTTTCTTAA